>NW_027456868.1:37500-267846 GCF_040206685.1 Ascaphus truei
AGTATGGCAACCCTCAGATCGTTCACCTTATGGCCAGAGTCAGAGAAATGTTCGCCAACAGGACTGTCTCTTGTTCCGCGTGTGATGCTGTGGCGATGCAGGTTCATTCTCTTGTTTAGCCCCTGTCCTGTCTCACCTATGTAGTAGCAGCCCCCTGGGCATTTCATGCACATGATGAGGTACACGACATTGCTGGAGGAACAGGTGAACCCTCCTCTGATTTTGTATTCCCAATTCTTGTGTGGTATTTGTATTGTGTCCGCTGTGTAGAGCATTGCGCAGGTTTTGCATCTTGGGTCCTGGCATGGTTTTGTCCCGCATTCAATTGTACTGCTGAATACTTTACTCCTCACCATAATATTCTTGAGATTATGGGGTTGTCTGTATGATAATAAGGGTGCTTCAGGGAAGACCTGTTGCAGTCTTCTATCTTCCTGGAGGATGGGTTGTAGTTTCCTGGCGATCTTGCGTAGGGCTCCTAGGTGTGGGTTATATGTGACCACCAAAGGTACCCTGTCGCTTGTCTCCTTCTGTTTGTATTCAAGGAGATAACTTCTTGGTATTCTGGTGGCTTTGTGAATTTGCTGGTCTACAATTCTGTGGTTATATCCACGGTTTATAAAGTCTGATCTCAAGGCTTTAATCCGCTGGTCTCTGTTTGCTGTGTCGGAGCATATCCGGTTGTATCGTATGGCTTGACTGTAGATGGTTGCATGTTTGGTGTGTGTCGGGTGGAAGCTGTTGTCCCTCAAATAGCTGGCTCTGTCTGTAGGTTTGCGGTATACAGAAGTCTGTAGTTGGTTGTTCTTTATAGTAATGGTGGTGTCTAGAAAATGTACTTCATCCGGGGAATGGGTGAGTTTGAGGTTGATGGTCGGGTGGAAAGTATTGAAGTTGTCATAGAACTGTAGGAGGTCCTGTTCGCCAGAGGTCCAAATCAGGAGGATGTCATCGATGTAGCGAAGGTATGTAAGGGGTTTCAAGTGATAGGTGGACAGAAAGTCACTTTCCAGTTTTGCGCAGACAGATTGGCATACTGTGGCGCCATCCGAGTACCCATAGCGGTCCCGGTTGTCTGGAGGTATGTGCCATTTCCAAATGTGAAGTAGTTATCTTAATAGCAAATAGTAGCAAATCTTAAGGGGCGGTATCCCTGGCAGGTCAAAATTATTGGAGAAATATCAATGCCAAGATGAAAGCAAAATGATTACCAAAGGTTACAAACTCCAAATAAAGTATCAACTAGGTAGCAGTGAAAGTCTTGTAACGTGTGATATACTGCTAAATGCAGCAGAGCAATAATGATGGTAATAGAAATGAAAGTTCTGGTGGAGTCAGCAGAGGAAATGGAGTCATGCCTCTGTTGAAGATGGTATAGACGGCCAGGTACACGGCCGAGACATAAAGAGATGAAATAGCAGGAGCAGGCAATTCGGTTCCATTCAATCAAGCGGGCACTCCGGTCTTTTAGCAGTCCAGTCTATAAACGATAGCCTCCTGTGTCTGTGGCTGCAATCCGCAACAGCAAGCAACTAATGAGAAAAAGAGAGACGTGGTCACGACTGGGCACTCCCACGGCCGTTTCACCGTAAGACTTCTTCTGGGGGTGTTTTCTGTGCAGAGCAAAGGCACGGTATTTGAAGATGCCGCCAATATTACAGTACGTCACCGGTCACGTGAGGTAAGCTCCAATCAAGACGAGATGTAACCGAACACTCGGATTGCAGAGATTAGGCACAAGTAAAAGTATATCTGCAACTTAATGGACAGCAGTAAGTGGACAAAACACAATAAGAAAACGAGAGAGACAAGCTTCCAATACAAAGTGGACATAAGATAGGGTACTAAAAAGTACCGGGCTGAATACTTACAAAAAGAAAAATGGACTGTAAAAATATGGCAAAGCCAAGATAGTCGTTGAGGCCAGCAGGGATCATAAACCCCAACTGCACTATCCATCTACATTCTTTCCTGAAGAGCGATTTCTCAGTATCACCAACCCCCCCCCCACCCCAGGGAGATTCTATCAATAGAAAAAGCTGACAGAAGAGAGGGATCGGATCCGTACTCTAGCACAAAGTGGCTTGCTACATTTGTGATTTTTTTTGAAAGACGACAAATCGAATTGAGCATTTTTGATATTTGTAGTGTGCTCTAGAACATGGAACCTCATCTTTCTCGTAGTCATGCCAACATAAATTAAGTGGCAGGGACAGCTCAAGTAACAAATTACATTGCTAGACTTGCAATTGAGAAAATGTAGAATTTAAAATTCAGATGTACGGTACCAGATGCATTTAAAAAATATATATGCTTGTCTCATATATTTACACACCGAACAGTGGCCGCATGTATTGAATACTTTCCTCTCTGATTGAGAAAGGTAGTATATACGGGGGAAGAATAGTGGCTTTTAACCATTTTATCTTTTAAGTTAGGAGATCTTCTGCTTGTAAGATGAACTGCATCACCCAAAACAGACCTGAGATCTTGATCTGCAAATAGAATACCTCAATATTGCTGTAAAATATCTAAGGTTATCCCATCTGTTATTATATGTGCTAACAAAGCGTATTTTTTTGTCAGCCAATTTTTTAGGCTTCGGTTGGAGGAGAGATGCTCTGTCTAGCGTTTGACTATTAAGGCGATCACAATGGATAAGTCTATCCTCGGTCTTTAAATCTTATTGTCATGTCATTGGCTTGATCATTGAAAATACCCAAGGTAGAACAATTGTGGTGTAGTCGCATGAATTCACCATAGGGTATTCCTCTGATCTGGTCTAGTGGGTGAAAACTACTGGCATGTAGGATTGTGTTTGTGGACGTATCATAGTTACATAGTAGATGAGGTTGAAAAAAGACGTAGGTCCATCAAGTTCAACCTATGCTAAATTTAGACAACAGATACTTTATCCTATATCTATACTTACTTATTGATCCAGAGGAAGGCAAACAAAAAACCCCATTATGGGGAAAAATTAATTCCTTCCTGACTCCAAGAATTGGCAATCAGATTAATCCCTGGATCAACATCCTTCCCATGTATACTTATTTGGTATATCCCTGTATACATTTCCCATCTAAAAAGATGTCCAACCTTTTCTTGAACAAATCTATTGTATCTGCCATCACAGTCTCCATGGGTAATGAATTCCACATTTTAACTGCCCTTACTGTAAAGAACCCTTTCCTTTGTTGCTGGTGAAATTTCCTTTCCTCCAACCTTAAGGGATGGCCCCGAGTCCTTTGTACTGCCCGTGGGATGAATAGTTATTTGAAAGCTCCTTGTATTGTCCTTGAATATATTTGTATATAGTTATCATATCCCCTCTTAGACGCCTCTTTTCTAATGTAAATAAATCTAATTTAGCTAGCCTCTCCTCATAAGTTAGAATGTCCATCCCCTTTATTAATTTGGTGGCTCTTCTCTGCACTCTCTCTTGTTCCATAATGTCTTTTCTTAGGATTGGTGCCCAAAATTGTACTCCATATTCAAGGTGTGGTCTTACTAATGCTTTGTAAAGGGGCATAATTATGTTTACTTCCCTTCCATTCATTGCCCGTTTGATGCAAGATAAGATCTTGTTTGCCTTTCAGCTACTGCATGACATTGGACACTATTGCTAAGCCTGCTGTCTACAAGCACTCCTAAATCCTTCTCCATCTAGGATTCCCCCAATATATCTCCATTTAATTTGTAAGTCACCTTTTTATTCTTGCATCCCAAATGCATAACCTTACATTTGTCTGTATTAAACCTCATCTGCCATTTACCTGCCCACGTTTCCAGTCTCTCCAAGTCCTTCTGAAGAGAAATTACATCCTGCTCTGATTCTATTACCTTACACAATTTAGTATCATCAGCAAAGATGGAGACTTTGCTCTCGATCCCAACCTCAAGGTCATTAATAAACAAGTTAAAAGCAGGGGTCCCAGTACCGATCCCTGAGGTACTCCAATCACGACTTTAGCCCAACCTGAAAAAGTTCCATTTATGACAACCCTCTGTTGTCTGTCCTTTAACCAGTTTTCAATCCAGGTGCATATATTATTACTGAGTCCAAGTTTCTTTATTTTGTACACCAACCTCTTGTGTGAAACCGTATCAAAAGCCTTTGCAAAATCTAAGTAGACCACATCAACAGCATTACTCTGGTCAAGATTCCTACTTACCTCCTCAAAGAAACAAATAAGGTTAGTTTGGCAAGATCTATCCTTCATAAATCCATGCTGACTATTACTAAAATTTTTATTTTCCATTAGGTATTCCTGAATATTATCCCGTATTAAACCTTCAAGTAGTTTCCCTACTATTGAAGTCAGGCTTACAGGTCTGTAATTTCCCGGTTGTGATCTAGCTCCCTTTTTAAATATAGGCACCACATCTGCTTTACGCCAATCTTGTGGTACTGAGCCTGTGGAAATGGAGTCCTTGAATATTAAATATAATGGTTTTGCTATTACTAAGCTTAACTCCTTGAGAACTCTTGGATGTATGCCATCGGGGCCAGGTGCCTTATTAACTTTAATTTTTTCAAGTCGCTTATGAACTTCTTCCTCAGTTAACCAATTGTTCATTAATATGGAGGTTGTGGCTTCCTCCTGCGGCACTACTATTGAACTTTATTCTTCCCTGGTAAACACAGAGGCAAAGAATGTGTTTAATACCTCAGCTTTTTCCTTATCTCCAATAATCTGCCTACCCATCTCACACTGAAAGGGTCCTATATTTTCTTTTCTCATTTTTTGTTATTAAGGTACTTAAAGAACTTTTTAGGGTTGACCTTACTTTCTATTGCAATCCTTTTTTCATTATCCATTTTTGCTAATTTGATTGCCCTTTTGCAATTTTTGTTACATTCCTTATAATTTTGATACGATGTCTCTGTCCCTTCTGACTTAAAGAATCTAAACGCCTTCCTCTTCTTGTCCATTTCCTCCCCTACCTATTTATTTAGCCACATTAGTTTTGACTTATTTCTTTTATACTTATTACCCAAGGGTATACACTGATAAGTGTGCTTTTCTAACAATGTTTTAAAGACTGCCCATTTATCTTCTACATTTTTCCCTGCAAAAACATCATCCCATTGTATTACTACTAGATTAGACCTCAGTTTATTAAAATCTGCCTTTCCAAAGTTGAAGGTCTTTGTTGAACCCAAGTAATCTGTTTTTTGATCATTTATTTCAAATGAGACCATGTTATGATCACTGTTACCCAAATGTTCCAGGACTTGAATATTTGTTACTAGTTCTACATTGTTTGATATGACCAAATCCAGAACTGCCCCTCTCCTGGTTGGTTCCTCAATAATTTGGGTCATATAATTGTCTTCAAGCACCCCCAAAAACCTGTTCCCTTTTGTTGTAACGCTAATCTCATTGCCCCAGTCTATGTCTGGATAATTAAAATCCCCCATTATGCAAACATGACCCAGTTTTGATGCCTTTTCCATTTGCAAAAGTATTTTAGCTTCCTCAGTCTCACAGATATTTGGTGGTTTATAGCATATTCCCACAAACATTTTCTTTATACTTTTACCTCCACTGCTAATTTCTATCCACAAAGTCTCTACATTTTCATCATTCCCTTCATAGACATCATCCCTTATAATAGGTTTTAGATCCGGTTTAACATATAAACATACTCCACCTCCCCTTCTATTTGGCCGATCCTTCTGAAAAAGAGAATAACCCTCTAAATTAACTGTCCAGTCATGAGTTTCATCCCACCATGTTTCAGTAATGCCTATGATATCATACTGCTCCCTTGCAGCTATTAATTCAAGCGCCCCCTTTTTATCTGTCAGGCTTCTTGCATTAGCAACCATGCATTTCAGTTTTTTTTTCAGCCTGTACTATTATCTTATCTGCTCCTTCCTTTCTGCGCCCACTTTGTTTAGTCTTTAGAAGTTATCTAGTATTATCTGTATTTACTATGGGTGTCTCACTGCTTGTTAAACTTGCACTTGCCCCCATTCTACCTCCATACCACCTTGTATCCTCATCTATTCCATTTAGTTCATTATCTGTTTCATTCCCCTCCCCCCTCCATCCTAGTTTAAAATCTCCTCCAACCTTTTTAGCATTCTCCCCCCTAGCACAGAAGATCCCTCTTCATTGAGGTGCAATCCGTCCCTAGAATATAGATGGCACCTCTCAGAAACGGAGTCCCAGTGCTCTAAAAACCCTAACCCCTCCTTCCTGCACCACTTTCTTAGCCATGCATTAACCTCCCTGATCTCTGACTGTCTCCCTGCGGTAGCGCATGGCACTGGTAGTATTTCAGAATATACTACCTTGGAGGTCCTTGCCTTAAGCTTTTGGCCTAGATCCATGTAATCATTTTTTAGGACCCTCCATCTTTCTCTAACTTTGTCATTGGTGCCAACGTGTACCAAGACCGCCGGGTCAATACCAGCCCCCCCCCCAACAATCTGTCTACCCGATCCGCAATGTGCCGAACCCGAGCACCCAGGAGACAACAAACTGTTCGGTTCATGCGGTCCTGGCAACAGATTGCCCTATCTACCTTCCTAATAATGGAGTCCCCTACCACCACAATCTTTCTTTGTATCTAAGCATTCTGAGCCCCCTCTGTGCTGGAAGAACTATTCCCCTGGCTGCTAGAGGAATTAGTCTCCCCCAGCCTTGCCATTTCTGCCCCAACATTCCCAATATCTTCACTCAACATGGCAAATCTATTGGGATGTGTCAGCTCAGAAACGACCTGCCTCTCCCTATTGCCCCAGCTTCCCCTTCTAACTGTCACCCAGCTACCTACCTGCTCCTCACTAACAGCAACCAAGCTACCTACCTGCTCCTCACTAACAGCGCCACCATCTGCACCACTAGTCGAAGCAAGGGCCTGCTCAGTGAGCTCTAATTCCCTTTTAAGATTGCCAATGTCCCTCAATATTGCAAGTTGCCTCTTAAGATCAGCAATCTCTGACTCTAAAGAGACCACCCGCTCACACTTTTCACAGCGGTATTCTCCTTGTAACAGCTGCTCCAAGTGCACATACATGTGGCAAGATGAGCATTGAGTGGCATTTTCAATCCTGCTCATTCTAGCAACTATGAAGTTTAGAAGTACTAACAGTAAACTGTACTTCAATAACTATACCTTGTTTAACCACTTCCTTGTTCAAACTGCTTCTGGTTCTAACTGCACACACTTTAAACAACCAGCACTTGAAATCAACCACACATATCAGTCAGTACACGCAAGCTCAGGATTCGTTAGACGTCTCTGTTTAAATAGGGACACCCACCAGGTGTGTTAGGTTATCACTTAACTAACCCCACCCACTGCAGGTGTGTTAGGCCAGCCAATTAACCAACCACACCCACTCTGCCTCAGGCAGGAGAAAGGGAAAAAAAAGTTACAGGCTTCAAATTACAGCACACTTTAAAAATAGATTAACCCACTGCACACTCCCAAAAAACAGCCACCCCTGCTAGTATACCCAGTACTTCCCTTTCCTTCTGGTTCTAACTGCACACACTTTAAACAACCAGCACTTGAAATCAACCACACATATCAGTCAGTACACGCAATTAACATAACCATTTGTTTGACTGATAAAACATTCTCCCACCGGGATATCATTCTGCAGGGAGATTCTATTAACCTATAAATGCAAACAAAATAAACAGAGTTAAACAAATAATACCTTATACTATTTTGTCATCCTTATGGGACGCCACTTACACAAACATAATGGAGCATACATTGTAACTGAAAAATAATAAAAAACCTGTAAAAATAATAAGTTCAAAGTTCGTGTGTTGAGGCCTGGACTTTTTTTGCCTATGACCTTTCTCCCTTGATGATTAGTGGTCAGAGAGTATTGTGTCCATCAAAACACTAATTTGCAGGCACTATGTCTTTGTCTTTATTAGCTGTTTGTGCCGAGGCTGGCACTATTTTGACGTGCGTGATGTGTATCCATGATGATAACCAATTTTTTTACTGCAATGCTGGTGATGAGTAGTATTTAAATGACCTTTTAATCTGGGATGAAGAGCGTGCTTGCGTAGAAAATGCTTGACCATTAACCCGTCTCGCGTAGGTGCACTTTCAGCTTTAACCTTTGCCTAGAGAGACTCAAAAATATATATTAGTTGCGTGCAATACTTATTAATTGTTTTATTACCAATAACATGGTCCTTAATTAGTTCCTTTGAACTACTGATGGTCATAACTCATCCCATAAGTGTCTCATAGGGAGAGAATTTATACCTAGAAATAAATTCTTATATAAATATGGTTACTACTATTATTAGCATCCGCATATAAACAGAGATATACCCTACTATGCGCTCCTCAAATTTTAATCTAAGCAACCAATGTGGACTTGGCTTTGCTACAATCCAAGTTCCTAAAACTTGGCACCTCAACCTGTGCCAAACCAATTGCTTCCATAATCAACTCTATCCTGTCTGCAGGCCATTTCCCTAAGACCTGGAAAACTGCCAGAGTTGTCCCAATCTTCAAAAATGGGGACAAAAATACTGTCTCAAACGACAGATAAATCTCTCTTCTCCCAATACACACTTGCTCTCATTCATACCTAAATGCCATCTGCCATCTCCTCTGATGCAAATGGTGTCAACCTTTTAGTCATTTAATTACTAACTAACCTTAAAACTCGCCCCACAAATCAAGCATCCCAACAGCCTGCACTCATGGCTATTGTCCCACACCCACAGTCACTCCTGGCTTTCACCTCAAACACTCCACTGTAACTATTCTGCTAAAAATGTGAAATGCCCTGTGTATAATGTATACCCTGTTCACATATTCAACTGCACTTGCAATTATATATCCCCTGTCCTTTAACTCTATGTCCAGGACATACCCAAAAACAAATAAATGGTTACAAAATTATAAATTTGGCAGATATGATATATCCCTCAACATAGGGAACATAGGGATGGGTTGCTACCTGCTTTGCTGTGACATCTGCAAAGGTATTATTATTATTTTTTTTTACCAGGGGCCTGTCAGCCCTGTTAGTATGGCAGCAACCTTTATTACTGCAAGAGCCCTTGTAGTTAACATTGCTTCAAATAAATTCTGAACCTGCTGTGCATTGTGTATTATTTACAACGTATCAAGTTCTGGATCCTCTTTAGGGATCTCAGAGAGTCCTTCAATAACCTATGTATCTCCCCTCTTTTGTTCATATATTATCTATATAATTATGTGAACAAAAATCCAAAAATAGTTATGAAAACAGGTTGCTTGATATATAGCAAAATTAAACTGGTAAATAGATTTGTATGTGTAGCGACTATAAAAATATTTATTGCTTGTGTTAAAAGAAAAAGCCTGCAGTAGGTCTTTTAACAACTGTGGCATTTACAATAGGGAACCTGTAAATAAAAGAAAAAGATAGAATGGCATAAAAAGGTCAAGTTGTGCGCCTTGCACTACACCAATGGGGATATGGGGAACCAATAAATTGTGAATGTGTGGTGACGGAACAAAAAACTGCAATAAGAGTGCGGAGGTGGTGCTGGCAGGGATGGGGTTAATGATAAACAAAGAAAAGAAAGAAAGCTCCCTAATAGCCGCACAAGAGAACACCTATACCTATATTAAAAATTACTATTTATTAATAAATGATTAAAATATATTTATTGCAGCAAAAAACTAACGTGAACCAAAGTGATTAAAGCCACAACGGTGAAACATATGTTGGGCAGGCTAAGCATCACCACCTAGTGCGCTGGCTATATCGGAGAGGTCTGTTGCCTTTTCTCAGTTAGAGTGTTTCGGAGCCTTCTAAAGGAAGCACAACACTCTGACTACTCTCCTATTTGTCATGGTTCCGAGTACAAGACACATACTTTGTGATCTTGAAATAGCTGTTTTGCTAAACATAACAGACCTCTAGGTTCATTTACCTTTGAACCTGTTGGTCTGGTACATATGTTTGTGTATATATCCGTATACTAGCATTAGCTGGCTCAACAAATATACTATATTATTCTGAGCACACACACTATATTAAGCTATACTCTCCATTTAGGTGTAGTCCTCAAACTATATAGAATTGTATTGGTATAACTACCACTGTTAGTATAATCATATAGCAGTGGGACATTCTAAAATAGTTATTCCTAGCGTACACTGTTAGTTTGAACTAGGCATACAGTTACCTCCTCCGTTTTTAATTTATTTTAATCACTTTGGTTCACGTTAGTTTTTTGCTGCAATAAATATATTTTAATCATTTATTAATAAATAGTAAATAAAAGAAAAATCCTGAAATCCTGAACAAGAGATTTCCTTTTAAAATAGACATATAATTTTGAACTCTTTGCAAAGTGCTGAGCACACGGCCAGCATTAACTTTTAAAGACACTCTGACTTTAAAAAAAAAAAAAAAAAAAAATTTCAAAATGCTTTTTTCTTTCTTTCTGGTCAAACAGCCAGTTGTTCCAGGCTTTTCGCCAGAAACCTCAAAGTACGTATAGCAGATAACGGGTTTTGCTGTCTTAAAACTGCATTTTGTATGGCCTTTCAAAAATTAAATAACGGGAATATTTCAAATTACTTATAAACACCAAATCTATGCCAACAAGAGCATGCAATATTCTTCCACTCATTCCCCTGAATGCCTTCTGAAAGAAATCTCATATTCCTGCAAACTTCCATTAATACAATTTTATGCTATCCCATTTCAACTCTGCCCTCTCTTAAACTAAAACAAAATCTCTTCAAACATGCAACAGATATACCATGACTAAAAAAACAGCAAGCTTGACCCTACCTGTCTTGTATGGCTTCTATACTGTTTATTTAACGGAGACAATTCTCACTAAAATAACTGATGACCTCCATGCTGCTAAAGACAGATATCATTACACTCTGCTCATATTACTCAACCTCTCTGCAGCATTTGCCATCACGGACACCCTCCTTTGAAGCGCTATGCACATTAATGGCGTTATATACATATATAATACAATATATAATTCAAACAGTGTTTGGGAGCTTTTACCAGCATTTTTAAACAAAAACATTCCCAAACATATCTTAATCCTCTATAAATAAAATTGAAATGTGTTATCTTACTGGTTACACACAATACAGGAAACACGACACAAAAACGTCTCTCATACACAGCCAGCCAACTTCACAGAAATAACAAACAGATAACAAAACAGTTCTACATTACCTTGTTCTCATAAATAAACTGCTTAAGCACAGAGCTAGTTAATTTTAATGTGAATGCTTCACATTCTTTAAACTGTAAGGTAGAGGCTGTGCCCCTCCTTTCGTTAAGATAGAAATACCGCAAACTAAAAGAAAATGTCCGGTTTAAAAAGCCTTCGCCTGGCCAGGACGAATAAACCTTTCAAACTATAACCAGGGACAGAGCTGAATATACTCCCTTTTTGTTGTGAGGTATTTCTGTCTATATTTGGCGTACACCTTTTAAAAACCTTTTCAAATTTAGATTTCATCATGAGCAACTAATATTCATATTTTTTGTAATTATCTACAAATGCATGGATGGCGACCTATACACATATGATAATCAGCATGACCCACAGTATCTTTCACACAAGAAATCATTAAGGAAAAAATTCATCAGGGTTACAAACAAACTCTTTTACATAAGGTAGCGTGTTTTTTTTTTTTACAGAGACTTGCACTCTGAGCCCCCACGGACGAAGCAACACTTCCCTGCTTCTGACTCTGATAGTGACACACTCTCTGCCAATGACCAAAACCACCACAATTAAAACAGACACCATTATTCTGAGCTATTCTTCCTGATTGATTTCTGGGGCCAGCATAAACCATTAGTAGCTTAAAGAAAAACAGCTAAATTATGACAAATAATTGCAGATAAATGATAATACAATTCTTATACTTTGTACAATGGTCGTTCACCTAGATCAGAGATAACAGTTCAGTCGTGCACAAAATTTACTGGACTCTAACTAAAATTTTTGTCAAGGGCCTCTAACCCAATCCACAGTCACAATTTAGGTCTTTTAAATTCCCAGAGGGGGGGTGAGACAATGTAAAAATCACATATACTCACTTGCCGCCTTTGTGAATCCCCACTTCTGACACCAAAACTGAAGGAAAACCTTTTTCCTTGCCTAGGCTTCAGAACTGAGAGGAACCTTTCCTCTGCCAAGAAAGCTGAAGGCCTTGTGAATGGATTTACACACATCTGCACCGTTTGCAGCAGACTCCCCCGGGAAGCTTTCACGCACTGCCACTTGTTATCTCCGATTTTTGATGAACTTACAGGCTCGGGAATATGAAAGAAATGAAACGTAACGCAAGCCAGGTTTCAAATCCTTTGTCTCAATTTATTACTCATAGGGTAATGACTTTTATACCAGAAAAAGAAGATATTGATTAGAGGCGTAACATAGGCGTAACATAGGCGTAACCTGGGTGTGTCTTGGGCGTAGCTTTGATTAGAGGCGTGATTTAGGGGCAGGACATATTAGTGGCATGATCTTGGGACGTGTTTCTCCCAATACAGGCAATGTCACAATACATAGCTTATTCATTGTCTGTTATCAAAAGAGACCTTGGATCTCTAGCAACTAAGTTATACTAATTTGCCTCTTTCATAGAACCAGTCTATTATATTCTAACTAAAAGAGCAGGAAACTGACAATACAAAAAGTATCTTAGTAATATCCTGAGCAGCGAGAAAGGAAATGTAATTTGGCAGACACTGAGTGCATTAGGAATTATATTTCAGCAAAAGGCTGACTACAGAATCTTAACTGGTTATGAACTGACAAAATGGATGCTTAACTCAAGTGCAGATTCTGGCCTGTCCTACTGGTCCTTACAAATTGCAATGTAGCATTGGTGGTTCAGTGGTAGAATTCTCACCTGCCATGCGGGAGGCCCGGGTTCGATTCCGGCCAATACATCTTTTTTCCTTTAATTGCCATTCACGATGGATTGGGAAATATGTGGAGACAGAGATGAGAAAATCAAATGAAACACACAAATGACTTACCTTTTGAAGCAAGCAAGCGTTTCGCCTCACTATGTTCTTGACATTCAAGGTAGGCCATATGCCAGTGTGGACTGTAGTGTCCTGTATGCTAAGTAATTCAATGTACATTATTCTGAGGCTATTGCTAGCTACTCTCAGAATACAAAATAGGGTTGAGTTGGGTGGGTGGGTGGGTGGGGGGTATTAAGGAAGGATGAGAACCGCTCAACGCGTGTGCCTGCCTCCCTGTGCCGCCTGCTTCCTGCCGAGACATCAGAGCGAATTACATCATCGCACCCGACGTGTTTCTTACTCCTCTACGTACGGAGCTATGTCAGGGCAAATCAGTGGGACTAGCTAGCCTCGCAGCTAGATAAAAGGATGTGTCTCGGTGGTTACCAGACTGCAATGTCTGGTTGACTCTTCCGGGGTTCCGCATGCAGGCAACTATTGTGGATACTTCCCTAATTCATCCAGGACAGCAACATTTTACCACCAGTCACTTGTGAAGTATTTCTCGCATAGATTCAAAGCGTGTATCGATAATACTGCGCATGGGAATTATCACCATTTAACTGACGGCTAGGTTAAAACATTTAAAACCATATAGCATGCGGTATCATCCCACGCTCAGTACCGGCAGGGAACAGTCACAGTTGGCACTGCTATCGTTATCATCTTTGAGCTGATGGTTGGTCGTTCAGATGACTTTCCTTAATCATTGCAACATAGTGCCGCCCGGCCAAACTTGATATATACCGCGACATATTGCAATGTGCCATATTATATTGCCGTTATAGTAATGAAACCATTGGAGGTGGTTGGTCCGCGCTCACAAGCCCATCTTTTGGTCAGTCAGTCACGATGTTTCCTTTTACCGCTTGTGACACCAGGATCCCTTGAAAGGTGTGCGAAGGTTAAACTTTCATTTAGGCCACTGGAATGTGTTGTCGCATGCTGGTATATCCTCTCTGATTGTTGACATCGGCGTTTCTTTTCACGATGGCCTCTGCGAACTGTATTTTTCATTGCAGTGCAGCATTGGTGGTTCAGTGGTAGAATTCTCGCCTGCCACGCGGGAGGCCCGGGTTCGATTCCCGGCCAATGCATCCTTTTTCCTTTAATTGCCATTCACGATGCCCGTGAATCCGTCCCTGTTGTCATGGTTGAAGGCCAATGCTCTGGATTGGGAAATATGTGTAGACAGAGATGAGAAATCAAATGACACACACAAATGGCTTACCTTTTGAAGCAAGCAAGGGTTTCGCCTCACTATGTTCTTGACATTCAAGGTAGGCCATATGCCAGTGTGGACTGTAGTGTCCTGTACGCTAAATAATTCAATCTACATTATTCTGAGACTATTGCTAGCTACACTCAGAATACAAAACAGGGTTGAGTTGGGTGGGTGGGGGGGGAAGGGAAGGATGAGAACCGCTCAACGCGTATGCCTGCCTGCCGAGACATCAGAGCGAATGACGTCATCTCACCCGACGTGTTTCTTACTCCTCTACGTACGGAGCTTCGTCAGAGCAAATCAGTGGCACTAGCCAGCCTCGCAGCTAGATAAACGGATGTGTCTCGGTGGTTACCAGACTGCAACGTCTGGTTGACTCTTCCGGGGTTCCGCATGCAGGCAACTATTGTGGATACTTCCCTAATTCATCCAGGACAGCGACATTTTACCACCAGTCACTCGTGAAGTATTTCTCGCATAGATTCAAAGCGTGTATCGATAATACTGCGCATGGGAACTATCACCATTTAACTGACGGCTAGGTTAAAACATTTAAAACCATATAGCATGCGGTATCATCCCACGCTCAGTACCGGCAGGGAACAGTCACAGTTGGCACTGCTATCTTTATCATCTTTGAGCTGATGGTTGGTCGTTCAGATGACTTTCCTTAATCATTGCAACATAGTGCCGCCCGGCCAAACTTGATATATACCGCGACATATTGCAATGTGCCATATTATATTGCCGTTATAGTAATGAAACCATTGGAGGTGGTTGGTCCGCGCTCACAAGCCCATCTTTTGGTCAGTCAGTCACGATGTTTCCTTTTACCGCTTGTGACACCAGGATCCCTTGAAAGGTGTGCGAAGGTTAAACTTTCATTTAGGCCACTGGAATGTGTTGTCGCATGCTGGTATATCCTCTCTGATTGTTGACATCGGCGTTTCTTTTCACGATGGCCTCTGCGAACTGTATTTTTCATTGCAGTGCAGCATTGGTGGTTCAGTGGTAGAATTCTCGCCTGCCACGCGGGAGGCCCGGGTTCGATTCCCGGCCAATGCATCCTTTTTCCTTTAATTGCCGTTCACGATGCCCGTGAATGCGTCCCTGTTGTCATGGTTGAAGGCCAATGCTCTGGATTGGGAAATATGTGTAGACAGAGATGAGAAATCAAATGACACACACAAATGGCTTACCTTTTGAAGCAAGCAAGGGTTTCGCCTCACTATGTTCTTGACATTCAAGGTAGGCCATATACCTTTGTGTGGACTGTAGTGTCCTGTACGCTAAATAATTCAATCTACATTATTCTGAGGCTATTGCTAGCTACACTCAGAATACAAAACAGGGTTGAGTTGGTTGGGTGGGTGGGTGGGTGGGGGGGGGGGGGTGGAAGGGAAGGATGAGAACCGCTCAACGCGTGTGCGTGCCTGCCTGCCGAGACATCAGAGCGAATGACGTCATCGCACCCGACGTGTTTCTTACTCCTCTACGTACGGAGCTTCGTCAGGGCAAATCAGTGGGACTAGCCAGCCTCGCAGCTAGATAAACGGATGTGTCTCGGTGGTTACCAGACTGCAACGTCTGGTTGACTCTTCCGGGGTTCCGCATGCAGGCAACTATTGTGGATACTTCCCTAATTCATCCAGGACAGCGACATTTTACCACCAGTCACTCGTGAAGTATTTCTCGCATAGATTCAAAGCGTGTATCGATAATACCGCGCATGGGAATTATCACCATTTAACTGACGGCTAGGTTAAAACATTTAAAACCATATAGCATGCGGTATCATCCCACGCTCAGTACCGGCAGGGAACAGTCACAGTTGGCACTGCTATCTTTATCATCTTTGAGCTGATGGTTGGTCGTTCAGATGACTTTCCTTAATCATTGCAACATAGTGCCGCCCGGCCAAACTTGATATATACCGCGACATATTGCAATGTGCCATATTATATTGCCGTTATAGTAATGAAACCATTGGAGGTGGTTGGGTAGCGCTCACAAGCCCATCTTTTGGTCAGTCAGTCACGATGTTTCCTTTTACCGCTTGTGACACCAGGATCCCTTGAAAGGTGTGCGAAGGTTAAACTTTCATTTAGGCCACTGGAATGTGTTGTCGCATGCTGGTATATCCTCTCTGATTGTTGACATCGGCGTTTCTTTTCACGATGGCCTCTGCGAACTGTATCCTTCATTGCAGTGCAGCATTGGTGGTTCAGTGGTAGAATTCTCGCCTGCCACGCGGGAGGCCCGGGTTCGATTCCCGGCCAATGCATCCTTTTTCCTTTAATTGCCGTTCACGATGCCCGTGAATGCGTCCCTGTTGTCATGGTTGAAGGCCAATGCTCTGGATTGGGAAATATGTGTAGACAGAGATGAGAAATCAAATGACACACACAAATGGCTTACCTTTTGAAGCAAGCAAGGGTTTCGCCTCACTATGTTCTTGACATTCAAGGTAGGCCATATACCTTTGTGTGGACTGTAGTGTCCTGTACGCTAAATCTGAGGCTATTGCTAGCTACACTCAGAATACAAAACAGGGTTGAGTTGGGTGGGTGGGTGGGGGGGGGGTGGAAGGGAAGGATGAGAACCGCTCAACGCGTGTGCGTGCCTGCCTGCCGAGACATCAGAGCGAATGACGTCATCGCACCCGACGTGTTTCTTACTCCTCTACGTACGGAGCTTCGTCAGGGCAAATCAGTGGGACTAGCCAGCCTCGCAGCTAGATAAACGGATGTGTCTCGGTGGTTACCAGACTGCAACGTCTGGTTGACTCTTCCGGGGTTCCGCATGCAGGCAACTATTGTGGATACTTCCCTAATTCATCCAGGACAGCGACATTTTACCACCAGTCACTCGTGAAGTATTTCTCGCATAGATTCAAAGCGTGTATCGATAATACCGCGCATGGGAATTATCACCATTTAACTGACGGCTAGGTTAAAACATTTAAAACCATATAGCATGCGGTATCATCCCACGCTCAGTACCGGCAGGGAACAGTCACAGTTGGCACTGCTATCTTTATCATCTTTGAGCTGATGGTTGGTCGTTCAGATGACTTTCCTTAATCATTGCAACATAGTGCCGCCCGGCCAAACTTGATATATACCGCGACATATTGCAATGTGCCATATTATATTGCCGTTATAGTAATGAAACCATTGGAGGTGGTTGGGTAGCGCTCACAAGCCCATCTTTTGGTCAGTCAGTCACGATGTTTCCTTTTACCGCTTGTGACACCAGGATCCCTTGAAAGGTGTGCGAAGGTTAAACTTTCATTTAGGCCACTGGAATGTGTTGTCGCATGCTGGTATATCCTCTCTGATTGTTGACATCGGCGTTTCTTTTCACGATGGCCTCTGCGAACTGTATCCTTCATTGCAGTGCAGCATTGGTGGTTCAGTGGTAGAATTCTCGCCTGCCACGCGGGAGGCCCGGGTTCGATTCCCGGCCAATGCATCCTTTTTCCTTTAATTGCCGTTCACGATGCCCGTGAATGCGTCCCTGTTGTCATGGTTGAAGGCCAATGCTCTGGATTGGGAAATATGTGTAGACAGAGATGAGAAATCAAATGACACACACAAATGGCTTACCTTTTGAAGCAAGCAAGGGTTTCGCCTCACTATGTTCTTGACATTCAAGGTAGGCCATATACCTTTGTGTGGACTGTAGTGTCCTGTACGCTAAATAATTCAATCTACATTATTCTGAGGCTATTGCTAGCTACACTCAGAATACAAAACAGGGTTGAGTTGGGTGGGTGGGTGGGTGGGTGGGTGGGTGGGGGGGGGGTGGAAGGGAAGGATGAGAACCGCTCAACGCGTGTGCGTGCCTGCCTGCCGAGACATCAGAGCGAATGACGTCATCGCACCCGACGTGTTTCTTACTCCTCTACGTACGGAGCTTCGTCAGGGCAAATCAGTGGGACTAGCCAGCCTCGCAGCTAGATAAACGGATGTGTCTCGGTGGTTACCAGACTGCAACGTCTGGTTGACTCTTCCGGGGTTCCGCATGCAGGCAACTATTGTGGATACTTCCCTAATTCATCCAGGACAGCGACATTTTACCACCAGTCACTCGTGAAGTATTTCTCGCATAGATTCAAAGCGTGTATCGATAATACCGCGCATGGGAATTATCACCATTTAACTGACGGCTAGGTTAAAACATTTAAAACCATATAGCATGCGGTATCATCCCACGCTCAGTACCGGCAGGGAACAGTCACAGTTGGCACTGCTATCTTTATCATCTTTGAGCTGATGGTTGGTCGTTCAGATGACTTTCCTTAATCATTGCAACATAGTGCCGCCCGGCCAAACTTGATATATACCGCGACATATTGCAATGTGCCATATTATATTGCCGTTATAGTAATGAAACCATTGGAGGTGGTTGGGTAGCGCTCACAAGCCCATCTTTTGGTCAGTCAGTCACGATGTTTCCTTTTACCGCTTGTGACACCAGGATCCCTTGAAAGGTGTGCGAAGGTTAAACTTTCATTTAGGCCACTGGAATGTGTTGTCGCATGCTGGTATATCCTCTCTGATTGTTGACATCGGCGTTTCTTTTCACGATGGCCTCTGCGAACTGTATCCTTCATTGCAGTGCAGCATTGGTGGTTCAGTGGTAGAATTCTCGCCTGCCACGCGGGAGGCCCGGGTTCGATTCCCGGCCAATGCATCCTTTTTCCTTTAATTGCCGTTCACGATGCCCGTGAATGCGTCCCTGTTGTCATGGTTGAAGGCCAATGCTCTGGATTGGGAAATATGTGTAGACAGAGATGAGAAATCAAATGACACACACAAATGGCTTACCTTTTGAAGCAAGCAAGGGTTTCGCCTCACTATGTTCTTGACATTCAAGGTAGGCCATATACCTTTGTGTGGACTGTAGTGTCCTGTACGCTAAATAATTCAATCTACATTATTCTGAGGCTATTGCTAGCTACACTCAGAATACAAAACAGGGTTGAGTTGGGTGGGTGGGTGGGGGGGGGGTGGAAGGGAAGGATGAGAACCGCTCAACGCGTGTGCGTGCCTGCCTGCCGAGACATCAGAGCGAATGACGTCATCGCACCCGACGTGTTTCTTACTCCTCTACGTACGGAGCTTCGTCAGGGCAAATCAGTGGGACTAGCCAGCCTCGCAGCTAGATAAACGGATGTGTCTCGGTGGTTACCAGACTGCAACGTCTGGTTGACTCTTCCGGGGTTCCGCATGCAGGCAACTATTGTGGATACTTCCCTAATTCATCCAGGACAGCGACATTTTACCACCAGTCACTCGTGAAGTATTTCTCGCATAGATTCAAAGCGTGTATCGATAATACCGCGCATGGGAATTATCACCATTTAACTGACGGCTAGGTTAAAACATTTAAAACCATATAGCATGCGGTATCATCCCACGCTCAGTACCGGCAGGGAACAGTCACAGTTGGCACTGCTATCTTTATCATCTTTGAGCTGATGGTTGGTCGTTCAGATGACTTTCCTTAATCATTGCAACATAGTGCCGCCCGGCCAAACTTGATATATACCGCGACATATTGCAATGTGCCATATTATATTGCCGTTATAGTAATGAAACCATTGGAGGTGGTTGGGTAGCGCTCACAAGCCCATCTTTTGGTCAGTCAGTCACGATGTTTCCTTTTACCGCTTGTGACACCAGGATCCCTTGAAAGGTGTGCGAAGGTTAAACTTTCATTTAGGCCACTGGAATGTGTTGTCGCATGCTGGTATATCCTCTCTGATTGTTGACATCGGCGTTTCTTTTCACGATGGCCTCTGCGAACTGTATCCTTCATTGCAGTGCAGCATTGGTGGTTCAGTGGTAGAATTCTCGCCTGCCACGCGGGAGGCCCGGGTTCGATTCCCGGCCAATGCATCCTTTTTCCTTTAATTGCCGTTCACGATGCCCGTGAATGCGTCCCTGTTGTCATGGTTGAAGGCCAATGCTCTGGATTGGGAAATATGTGTAGACAGAGATGAGAAATCAAATGACACACACAAATGGCTTACCTTTTGAAGCAAGCAAGGGTTTCGCCTCACTATGTTCTTGACATTCAAGGTAGGCCATATACCTTTGTGTGGACTGTAGTGTCCTGTACGCTAAATAATTCAATCTACATTATTCTGAGGCTATTGCTAGCTACACTCAGAATACAAAACAGGGTTGAGTTGGGTGGGTGGGTGGGTGGGTGGGTGGGTGGGGGGGGGGGTGGAAGGGAAGGATGAGAACCGCTCAACGCGTGTGCGTGCCTGCCTGCCGAGACATCAGAGCGAATGACGTCATCGCACCCGACGTGTTTCTTACTCCTCTACGTACGGAGCTTCGTCAGGGCAAATCAGTGGGACTAGCCAGCCTCGCAGCTAGATAAACGGATGTGTCTCGGTGGTTACCAGACTGCAACGTCTGGTTGACTCTTCCGGGGTACCGCATGCAGGCAACTATTGTGGATACTTCCCTAATTCATCCAGGACAGCGACATTTTACCACCAGTCACTCGTGAAGTATTTCTCGCATAGATTCAAAGCGTGTATCGATAATACCGCGCATGGGAATTATCACCATTTAACTGACGGCTAGGTTAAAACATTTAAAACCATATAGCATGCGGTATCATCCCACGCTCAGTACCGGCAGGGAACAGTCACAGTTGGCACTGCTATCTTTATCATCTTTGAGCTGATGGTTGGTCGTTCAGATGACTTTCCTTAATCATTGCAACATAGTGCCGCCCGGCCAAACTTGATATATACCGCGACATATTGCAATGTGCCATATTATATTGCCGTTATAGTAATGAAACCATTGGAGGTGGTTGGGTAGCGCTCACAAGCCCATCTTTTGGTCAGTCAGTCACGATGTTTCCTTTTACCGCTTGTGACACCAGGATCCCTTGAAAGGTGTGCGAAGGTTAAACTTTCATTTAGGCCACTGGAATGTGTTGTCGCATGCTGGTATATCCTCTCTGATTGTTGACATCGGCGTTTCTTTTCACGATGGCCTCTGCGAACTGTATCCTTCATTGCAGTGCAGCATTGGTGGTTCAGTGGTAGAATTCTCGCCTGCCACGCGGGAGACCCGGGTTCGATTCCCGGCCAATGCATCCTTTTTCCTTTAATTGCCGTTCACGATGCCCGTGAATGCGTCCCTGTTGTCATGGTTGAAGGCCAATGCTCTGGATTGGGAAATATGTGTAGACAGAGATGAGAAATCAAATGACACACACAAATGGCTTACCTTTTGAAGCAAGCAAGGGTTTCGCCTCACTATGTTCTTGACATTCAAGGTAGGCCATATACCTTTGTGTGGACTGTAGTGTCCTGTACGCTAAATAATTCAATCTACATTATTCTGAGGCTATTGCTAGCTACACTCAGAATACAAAACAGGGTTGAGTTGGGTGGGTGGGTGGGTGGGTGGGTGGGTGGGTGGGGGGGGGGTGGAAGGGAAGGATGAGAACCGCTCAACGCGTGTGCGTGCCTGCCTGCCGAGACATCAGAGCGAATGACGTCATCGCACCCGACGTGTTTCTTACTCCTCTACGTACGGAGCTTCGTCAGGGCAAATCAGTGGGACTAGCCAGCCTCGCAGCTAGATAAACGGATGTGTCTCGGTGGTTACCAGACTGCAACGTCTGGTTGACTCTTCCGGGGTTCCGCATGCAGGCAACTATTGTGGATACTTCCCTAATTCATCCAGGACAGCGACATTTTACCACCAGTCACTCGTGAAGTATTTCTCGCATAGATTCAAAGCGTGTATCGATAATACCGCGCATGGGAATTATCACCATTTAACTGACGGCTAGGTTAAAACATTTAAAACCATATAGCATGCGGTATCATCCCACGCTCAGTACCGGCAGGGAACAGTCACAGTTGGCACTGCTATCTTTATCATCTTTGAGCTGATGGTTGGTCGTTCAGATGACTTTCCTTAATCATTGCAACATAGTGCCGCCCGGCCAAACTTGATATATACCGCGACATATTGCAATGTGCCATATTATATTGCCGTTATAGTAATGAAACCATTGGAGGTGGTTGGGTAGCGCTCACAAGCCCATCTTTTGGTCAGTCAGTCACGATGTTTCCTTTTACCGCTTGTGACACCAGGATCCCTTGAAAGGTGTGCGAAGGTTAAACTTTCATTTAGGCCACTGGAATGTGTTGTCGCATGCTGGTATATCCTCTCTGATTGTTGACATCGGCGTTTCTTTTCACGATGGCCTCTGCGAACTGTATCCTTCATTGCAGTGCAGCATTGGTGGTTCAGTGGTAGAATTCTCGCCTGCCACGCGGGAGGCCCGGGTTCGATTCCCGGCCAATGCATCCTTTTTCCTTTAATTGCCGTTCACGATGCCCGTGAATGCGTCCCTGTTGTCATGGTTGAAGGCCAATGCTCTGGATTGGGAAATATGTGTAGACAGAGATGAGAAATCAAATGACACACACAAATGGCTTACCTTTTGAAGCAAGCAAGGGTTTCGCCTCACTATGTTCTTGACATTCAAGGTAGGCCATATACCTTTGTGTGGACTGTAGTGTCCTGTACGCTAAATAATTCAATCTACATTATTCTGAGGCTATTGCTAGCTACACTCAGAATACAAAACAGGGTTGAGTTGGGTGGGTGGGTGGGGGGGGGGGTGGAAGGGAAGGATGAGAACCGCTCAACGCGTGTGCGTGCCTGCCTGCCGAGACATCAGAGCGAATGACGTCATCGCACCCGACGTGTTTCTTACTCCTCTACGTACGGAGCTTCGTCAGGGCAAATCAGTGGGACTAGCCAGCCTCGCAGCTAGATAAACGGATGTGTCTCGGTGGTTACCAGACTGCAACGTCTGGTTGACTCTTCCGGGGTTCCGCATGCAGGCAACTATTGTGGATACTTCCCTAATTCATCCAGGACAGCGACATTTTACCACCAGTCACTCGTGAAGTATTTCTCGCATAGATTCAAAGCGTGTATCGATAATACCGCGCATGGGAATTATCACCATTTAACTGACGGCTAGGTTAAAACATTTAAAACCATATAGCATGCGGTATCATCCCACGCTCAGTACCGGCAGGGAACAGTCACAGTTGGCACTGCTATCTTTATCATCTTTGAGCTGATGGTTGGTCGTTCAGATGACTTTCCTTAATCATTGCAACATAGTGCCGCCCGGCCAAACTTGATATATACCGCGACATATTGCAATGTGCCATATTATATTGCCGTTATAGTAATGAAACCATTGGAGGTGGTTGGGTAGCGCTCACAAGCCCATCTTTTGGTCAGTCAGTCACGATGTTTCCTTTTACCGCTTGTGACACCAGGATCCCTTGAAAGGTGTGCGAAGGTTAAACTTTCATTTAGGCCACTGGAATGTGTTGTCGCATGCTGGTATATCCTCTCTGATTGTTGACATCGGCGTTTCTTTTCACGATGGCCTCTGCGAACTGTATCCTTCATTGCAGTGCAGCATTGGTGGTTCAGTGGTAGAATTCTCGCCTGCCACGCGGGAGGCCTGGGTTCGATTCCCGGCCAATGCATCCTTTTTCCTTTAATTGCCGTTCACGATGCCCGTGAATGCGTCCCTGTTGTCATGGTTGAAGGCCAATGCTCTGGATTGGGAAATATGTGTAGACAGAGATGAGAAATCAAATGACACACACAAATGGCTTACCTTTTGAAGCAAGCAAGGGTTTCGCCTCACTATGTTCTTGACATTCAAGGTAGGCCATATACCTTTGTGTGGACTGTAGTGTCCTGTACGCTAAATAATTCAATCTACATTATTCTGAGGCTATTGCTAGCTACACTCAGAATACAAAACAGGGTTGAGTTGGGTGGGTGGGTGGGGGGGGGGTGGAAGGGAAGGATGAGAACCGCTCAACGCGTGTGCGTGCCTGCCTGCCGAGACATCAGAGCGAATGACGTCATCGCACCCGACGTGTTTCTTACTCCTCTACGTACGGAGCTTCGTCAGGGCAAATCAGTGGGACTAGCCAGCCTCGCAGCTAGATAAACGGATGTGTCTCGGTGGTTACCAGACTGCAACGTCTGGTTGACTCTTCCGGGGTTCCGCATGCAGGCAACTATTGTGGATACTTCCCTAATTCATCCAGGACAGCGACATTTTACCACCAGTCACTCGTGAAGTATTTCTCGCATAGATTCAAAGCGTGTATCGATAATACCGCGCATGGGAATTATCACCATTTAACTGACGGCTAGGTTAAAACATTTAAAACCATATAGCATGCGGTATCATCCCACGCTCAGTACCGGCAGGGAACAGTCACAGTTGGCACTGCTATCTTTATCATCTTTGAGCTGATGGTTGGTCGTTCAGATGACTTTCCTTAATCATTGCAACATAGTGCCGCCCGGCCAAACTTGATATATACCGCGACATATTGCAATGTGCCATATTATATTGCCGTTATAGTAATGAAACCATTGGAGGTGGTTGGGTAGCGCTCACAAGCCCATCTTTTGGTCAGTCAGTCACGATGTTTCCTTTTACCGCTTGTGACACCAGGATCCCTTGAAAGGTGTGCGAAGGTTAAACTTTCATTTAGGCCACTGGAATGTGTTGTCGCATGCTGGTATATCCTCTCTGATTGTTGACATCGGCGTTTCTTTTCACGATGGCCTCTGCGAACTGTATCTTTCATTGCAGTGCAGCATTGGTGGTTCAGTGGTAGAATTCTCGCCTGCCACGCGGGAGGCCTGGGTTCGATTCCCGGCCAATGCATCCTTTTTCCTTTAATTGCCGTTCACGATGCCCGTGAATGCGTCCCTGTTGTCATGGTTGAAGGCCAATGCTCTGGATTGGGAAATATGTGTAGACAGAGATGAGAAATCAAATGACACACACAAATGGCTTACCTTTTGAAGCAAGCAAGGGTTTCGCCTCACTATGTTCTTGACATTCAAGGTAGGCCATATACCTTTGTGTGGACTGTAGTGTCCTGTACGCTAAATAATTCAATCTACATTATTCTGAGGCTATTGCTAGCTACACTCAGAATACAAAACAGGGTTGAGTTGGGTGGGTGGGTGGTTGGGTGGGTCGGGTGGGTGGGTGGGGGGGGGGGGGTGGAAGGGAAGGATGAGAACCGCTCAACGCGTGTGCGTGCCTGCCTGCCGAGACATCAGAGCGAATGACGTCATCGCACCCGACGTGTTTCTTACTCCTCTACGTACGGAGCTTCGTCAGGGCAAATCAGTGGGACTAGCCAGCCTCGCAGCTAGATAAACGGATGTGTCTCGGTGGTTACCAGACTGCAACGTCTGGTTGACTCTTCCGGGGTTCCGCATGCAGGCAACTATTGTGGATACTTCCCTAATTCATCAAGGACAGCGACATTTTACCACCAGTCACTCGTGAAGTATTTCTCGCATAGATTCAAAGCGTGTATCGATAATACCGCGCATGGGAATTATCACCATTTAACTGACGGCTAGGTTAAAACATTTAAAACCATATAGCATGCGGTATCATCCCACGCTCAGTACCGGCAGGGAACAGTCACAGTTGGCACTGCTATCTTTATCATCTTTGAGCTGATGGTTGGTCGTTCAGATGACTTTCCTTAATCATTGCAACATAGTGCCGCCCGGCCAAACTTGATATATACCGCGACATATTGCAATGTGCCATATTATATTGCCGTTATAGTAATGAAACCATTGGAGGTGGTTGGGTAGCGCTCACAAGCCCATCTTTTGGTCAGTCAGTCACGATGTTTCCTTTTACCGCTTGTGACACCAGGATCCCTTGAAAGGTGTGCGAAGGTTAAACTTTCATTTAGGCCACTGGAATGTGTTGTCGCATGCTGGTATATCCTCTCTGATTGTTGACATCGGCGTTTCTTTTCACGATGGCCTCTGCGAACTGTATCCTTCATTGCAGTGCAGCATTGGTGGTTCAGTGGTAGAATTCTCGCCTGCCACGCGGGAGGCCCGGGTTCGATTCCCGGCCAATGCATCCTTTTTCCTTTAATTGCCGTTCACGATGCCCGTGAATGCGTCCCTGTTGTCATGGTTGAAGGCCAATGCTCTGGATTGGGAAATATGTGTAGACAGAGATGAGAAATCAAATGACACACACAAATGGCTTACCTTTTGAAGCAAGCAAGGGTTTCGCCTCACTATGTTCTTGACATTCAAGGTAGGCCATATACCTTTGTGTGGACTGTAGTGTCCTGTACGCTAAATAATTCAATCTACATTATTCTGAGGCTATTGCTAGCTACACTCAGAATACAAAACAGGGTTGAGTTGGGTGGGTGGGTGGGTGGGTGGGTGGGTGGGGGGGGGGGTGGAAGGGAAGGATGAGAACCGCTCAACGCGTGTGCGTGCCTGCCTGCCGAGACATCAGAGCGAATGACGTCATCGCACCCGACGTGTTTCTTACTCCTCTACGTACGGAGCTTCGTCAGGGCAAATCAGTGGGACTAGCCAGCCTCGCAGCTAGATAAACGGATGTGTCTCGGTGGTTACCAGACTGCAACGTCTGGTTGACTCTTCCGGGGTTCCGCATGCAGGCAACTATTGTGGATACTTCCCTAATTCATCCAGGACAGCGACATTTTACCACCAGTCACTCGTGAAGTATTTCTCGCATAGATTCAAAGCGTGTATCGATAATACCGCGCATGGGAATTATCACCATTTAACTGACGGCTAGGTTAAAACATTTAAAACCATATAGCATGCGGTATCATCCCACGCTCAGTACCGGCAGGGAACAGTCACAGTTGGCACTGCTATCTTTATCATCTTTGAGCTGATGGTTGGTCGTTCAGATGACTTTCCTTAATCATTGTAACATAGTGCCGCCCGGCCAAACTTGATATATACCGCGACATATTGCAATGTGCCATATTATATTGCCGTTATAGTAATGAAACCATTGGAGGTGGTTGGGTAGCGCTCACAAGCCCATCTTTTGGTCAGTCAGTCACGATGTTTCCTTTTACCGCTTGTGACACCAGGATCCCTTGAAAGGTGTGCGAAGGTTAAACTTTCATTTAGGCCACTGGAATGTGTTGTCGCATGCTGGTATATCCTCTCTGATTGTTGACATCGGCGTTTCTTTTCACGATGGCCTCTGCGAACTGTATCCTTCATTGCAGTGCAGCATTGGTGGTTCAGTGGTAGAATTCTCGCCTGCCACGCGGGAGGCCCGGGTTCGATTCCCGGCCAATGCATCCTTTTTCCTTTAATTGCCGTTCACGATGCCCGTGAATGCGTCCCTGTTGTCATGGTTGAAGGCCAATGCTCTGGATTGGGAAATATGTGTAGACAGAGATGAGAAATCAAATGACACACACAAATGGCTTACCTTTTGAAGCAAGCAAGGGTTTCGCCTCACTATGTTCTTGACATTCAAGGTAGGCCATATACCTTTGTGTGGACTGTAGTGTCCTGTACGCTAAATAATTCAATCTACATTATTCTGAGGCTATTGCTAGCTACACTCAGAATACAAAACAGGGTTGAGTTGGGTGGGTGGGGGGGGGGTGGGTGGGGGGGGGGTGGAAGGGAAGGATGAGAACCGCTCAACGCGTGTGCGTGCCTGCCTGCCGAGACATCAGAGCGAATGACGTCATCGCACCCGACGTGTTTCTTACTCCTCTACGTACGGAGCTTCGTCAGGGCAAATCAGTGGGACTAGCCAGCCTCGCAGCTAGATAAACGGATGTGTCTCGGTGGTTACCAGACTGCAACGTCTGGTTGACTCTTCCGGGGTTCCGCATGCAGGCAACTATTGTGGATACTTCCCTAATTCATCCAGGACAGCGACATTTTACCACCAGTCACTCGTGAAGTATTTCTCGCATAGATTCAAAGCGTGTATCGATAATACCGCGCATGGGAATTATCACCATTTAACTGACGGCTAGGTTAAAACATTTAAAACCATATAGCATGCGGTATCATCCCACGCTCAGTACCGGCAGGGAACAGTCACAGTTGGCACTGCTATCTTTATCATCTTTGAGCTGATGGTTGGTCGTTCAGATGACTTTCCTTAATCATTGCAACATAGTGCCGCCCGGCCAAACTTGATATATACCGCGACATATTGCAATGTGCCATATTATATTGCCGTTATAGTAATGAAACCATTGGAGGTGGTTGGGTAGCGCTCACAAGCCCATCTTTTGGTCAGTCAGTCACGATGTTTCCTTTTACCGCTTGTGACACCAGGATCCCTTGAAAGGTGTGCGAAGGTTAAACTTTCATTTAGGCCACTGGAATGTGTTGTCGCATGCTGGTATATCCTCTCTGATTGTTGACATCGGCGTTTCTTTTCACGATGGCCTCTGCGAACTGTATCCTTCATTGCAGTGCAGCATTGGTGGTTCAGTGGTAGAATTCTCGCCTGCCACGCGGGAGGCCCGGGTTCGATTCCCGGCCAATGCATCCTTTTTCCTTTAATTGCCGTTCACGATGCCCGTGAATGCGTCCCTGTTGTCATGGTTGAAGGCCAATGCTCTGGATTGGGAAATATGTGTAGACAGAGATGAGAAATCAAATGACACACACAAATGGCTTACCTTTTGAAGCAAGCAAGGGTTTCGCCTCACTATGTTCTTGACATTCAAGGTAGGCCATATACCTTTGTGTGGACTGTAGTGTCCTGTACGCTAAATAATTCAATCTACATTATTCTGAGGCTATTGCTAGCTACACTCAGAATACAAAACAGGGTTGAGTTGGGTGGGTGGGTGGGGGGGGGGGTGGAAGGGAAGGATGAGAACCGCTCAACGCGTGTGCGTGCCTGCCTGCCGAGACATCAGAGCGAATGACG
This sequence comes from Ascaphus truei, assembly GCF_040206685.1. Taxonomy (NCBI): domain Eukaryota; kingdom Metazoa; phylum Chordata; class Amphibia; order Anura; family Ascaphidae; genus Ascaphus; species Ascaphus truei. The sequence goes on from NW_027456868.1 coordinate 66,582, forward strand.
TCATCGCACCCGACGTGTTTCTTACTCCTCTACGTACGGAGCTTCGTCAGGGCAAATCAGTGGGACTAGCCAGCCTCGCAGCTAGATAAACGGATGTGTCTCGGTGGTTACCAGACTGCAACGTCTGGTTGACTCTTCCGGGGTTCCGCATGCAGGCAACTATTGTGGATACTTCCCTAATTCATCCAGGACAGCGACATTTTACCACCAGTCACTCGTGAAGTATTTCTCGCATAGATTCATTGGAGGTGGTTGGGAAGGATGAGAACCGCTCAACGCGTGTGCGTGCCTGCCTGCCGAGACATCAGAGCGAATGACGTCATCGCACCCGACGTGTTTCTTACTCCTCTACGTACGGAGCTTCGTCAGGGCAAATCAGTGGGACTAGCCAGCCTCGCAGCTAGATAAACGGATGTGTCTCGGTGGTTACCAGACTGCAACGTCTGGTTGACTCTTCCGGGGTTCCGCATGCAGGCAACTATTGTGGATACTTCCCTAATTCATCCAGGACAGCGACATTTTACCACCAGTCACTCGTGAAGTATTTCTCGCATAGATTCAAAGCGTGTATCGATAATACCGCGCATGGGAATTATCACCATTTAACTGACGGCTAGGTTAAAACATTTAAAACCATATAGCATGCGGTATCATCCCACGCTCAGTACCGGCAGGGAACAGTCACAGTTGGCACTGCTATCTTTATCATCTTTGAGCTGATGGTTGGTCGTTCAGATGACTTTCCTTAATCATTGCAACATAGTGCCGCCCGGCCAAACTTGATATATACCGCGACATATTGCAATGTGCCATATTATATTGCCGTTATAGTAATGAAACCATTGGAGGTGGTTGGGTAGCGCTCACAAGCCCATCTTTTGGTCAGTCAGTCACGATGTTTCCTTTTACCGCTTGTGACACCAGGATCCCTTGAAAGGTGTGCGAAGGTTAAACTTTCATTTAGGCCACTGGAATGTGTTGTCGCATGCTGGTATATCCTCTCTGATTGTTGACATCGGCGTTTCTTTTCACGATGGCCTCTGCGAACTGTATCCTTCATTGCAGTGCAGCATTGGTGGTTCAGTGGTAGAATTCGGGTTCGATTCCCGGCCAATGCATCCTTTTTCCTTTAATTGCCGTTCACGATGCCCGTGAATGCGTCCCTGTTGTCATGGTTGAAGGCCAATGCTCTGGATTGGGAAATATGTGTAGACAGAGATGAGAAATCAAATGACACACACAAATGGCTTACCTTTTGAAGCAAGCAAGGGTTTCGCCTCACTATGTTCTTGACATTCAAGGTAGGCCATATACCTTTGTGTGGACTGTAGTGTCCTGTACGCTAAATAATTCAATCTACATTATTCTGAGGCTATTGCTAGCTACACTCAGAATACAAAACAGGGTTGAGTTGGGTGGGTGGGTGGGTGGGTGGGTGGGGGGGGGGTGGAAGGGAAGGATGAGAACCGCTCAACGCGTGTGCGTGCCTGCCTGCCGAGACATCAGAGCGAATGACGTCATCGCACCCGACGTGTTTCTTACTCCTCTACGTACGGAGCTTCGTCAGGGCAAATCAGTGGGACTAGCCAGCCTCGCAGCTAGATAAACGGATGTGTCTCGGTGGTTACCAGACTGCAACGTCTGGTTGACTCTTCCGGGGTTCCGCATGCAGGCAACTATTGTGGATACTTCCCTAATTCATCCAGGACAGCGACATTTTACCACCAGTCACTCGTGAAGTATTTCTCGCATAGATTCAAAGCGTGTATCGATAATACCGCGCATGGGAATTATCACCATTTAACTGACGGCTAGGTTAAAACATTTAAAACCATATAGCATGCGGTATCATCCCACGCTCAGTACCGGCAGGGAACAGTCACAGTTGGCACTGCTATCTTTATCATCTTTGAGCTGATGGTTGGTCGTTCAGATGACTTTCCTTAATCATTGCAACATAGTGCCGCCCGGCCAAACTTGATATATACCGCGACATATTGCAATGTGCCATATTATATTGCCGTTATAGTAATGAAACCATTGGAGGTGGTTGGGTAGCGCTCACAAGCCCATCTTTTGGTCAGTCAGTCACGATGTTTCCTTTTACCGCTTGTGACACCAGGATCCCTTGAAAGGTGTGCGAAGGTTAAACTTTCATTTAGGCCACTGGAATGTGTTGTCGCATGCTGGTATATCCTCTCTGATTGTTGACATCGGCGTTTCTTTTAACGATGGCCTCTGCGAACTGTATCCTTCATTGCAGTGCAGCATTGGTGGTTCAGTGGTAGAATTCTCGCCTGCCACGCGGGAGGCCCGGGTTCGATTCCCGGCCAATGCATCCTTTTTCCTTTAATTGCCGTTCACGATGCCCGTGAATGCGTCCCTGTTGTCATGGTTGAAGGCCAATGCTCTGGATTGGGAAATATGTGTAGACAGAGATGAGAAATCAAATGACACACACAAATGGCTTACCTTTTGAAGCAAGCAAGGGTTTCGCCTCACTATGTTCTTGACATTCAAGGTAGGCCATATACCTTTGTGTGGACTGTAGTGTCCTGTACGCTAAATAATTCAATCTACATTATTCTGAGGCTATTGCTAGCTACACTCAGAATACAAAACAGGGTTGAGTTGGGTGGGTGGGTGGGTGGGTGGGTGGGTGGGGGGGGGGGTGGAAGGGAAGGATGAGAACCGCTCAACGCGTGTGCGTGCCTGCCTGCCGAGACATCAGAGCGAATGACGTCATCGCACCCGACGTGTTTCTTACTCCTCTACGTACGGAGCTTCGTCAGGGCAAATCAGTGGGACTAGCCAGCCTCGCAGCTAGATAAACGGATGTGTCTCGGTGGTTACCAGACTGCAACGTCTGGTTGACTCTTCCGGGGTTCCGCATGCAGGCAACTATTGTGGATACTTCCCTAATTCATCCAGGACAGCGACATTTTACCACCAGTCACTCGTGAAGTATTTCTCGCATAGATTCAAAGCGTGTATCGATAATACCGCGCATGGGAATTATCACCATTTAACTGACGGCTAGGTTAAAACATTTAAAACCATATAGCATGCGGTATCATCCCACGCTCAGTACCGGCAGGGAACAGTCACAGTTGGCACTGCTATCTTTATCATCTTTGAGCTGATGGTTGGTCGTTCAGATGACTTTCCTTAATCATTGCAACATAGTGCCGCCCGGCCAAACTTGATATATACCGCGACATATTGCAATGTGCCATATTATATTGCCGTTATAGTAATGAAACCATTGGAGGTGGTTGGGTAGCGCTCACAAGCCCATCTTTTGGTCAGTCAGTCACGATGTTTCCTTTTACCGCTTGTGACACCAGGATCCCTTGAAAGGTGTGCGAAGGTTAAACTTTCATTTAGGCCACTGGAATGTGTTGTCGCATGCTGGTATATCCTCTCTGATTGTTGACATCGGCGTTTCTTTTCACGATGGCCTCTGCGAACTGTATCCTTCATTGCAGTGCAGCATTGGTGGTTCAGTGGTAGAATTCTCGCCTGCCACGCGGGAGGCCCGGGTTCGATTCCCGGCCAATGCATCCTTTTTCCTTTAATTGCCGTTCACGATGCCCGTGAATGCGTCCCTGTTGTCATGGTTGAAGGCCAATGCTCTGGATTGGGAAATATGTGTAGACAGAGATGAGAAATCAAATGACACACACAAATGGCTTACCTTTTGAAGCAAGCAAGGGTTTCGCCTCACTATGTTCTTGACATTCAAGGTAGGCCATATACCTTTGTGTGGACTGTAGTGTCCTGTACGCTAAATAATTCAATCTACATTATTCTGAGGCTATTGCTAGCTACACTCAGAATACAAAACAGGGTTGAGTTGGGTGGGTGGGTGGGTGGGTGGGGGGGGGGTGGAAGGGAAGGATGAGAACCGCTCAACGCGTGTGCGTGCCTGCCTGCCGAGACATCAGAGCGAATGACGTCATCGCACCCGACGTGTTTCTTACTCCTCTACGTACGGAGCTTCGTCAGGGCAAATCAGTGGGACTAGCCAGCCTCGCAGCTAGATAAACGGATGTGTCTCAACGCGTGTGCGTGCCTGCCTGCCGAGACATCAGAGCGAATGACGTCATCGCACCCGACGTGTTTCTTACTCCTCTACGTACGGAGCTTCGTCAGGGCAAATCAGTGGGACTAGCCAGCCTCGCAGCTAGATAAACGGATGTGTCTCGGTGGTTACCAGACTGCAACGTCTGGTTGACTCTTCCGGGGTTCCGCATGCAGGCAACTATTGTGGATACTTCCCTAATTCATCCAGGACAGCGACATTTTACCACCAGTCACTCGTGAAGTATTTCTCGCATAGATTCAAAGCGTGTATCGATAATACCGCGCATGGGAATTATCACCATTTAACTGACGGCTAGGTTAAAACATTTAAAACCATATAGCATGCGGTATCATCCCACGCTCAGTACCGGCAGGGAACAGTCACAGTTGGCACTGCTATCTTTATCATCTTTGAGCTGATGGTTGGTCGTTCAGATGACTTTCCTTAATCATTGCAACATAGTGCCGCCCGGCCAAACTTGATATATACCGCGACATATTGCAATGTGCCATATTATATTGCCGTTATAGTAATGAAACCATTGGAGGTGGTTGGGTAGCGCTCACAAGCCCATCTTTTGGTCAGTCAGTCACGATGTTTCCTTTTACCGCTTGTGACACCAGGATCCCTTGAAAGGTGTGCGAAGGTTAAACTTTCATTTAGGCCACTGGAATGTGTTGTCGCATGCTGGTATATCCTCTCTGATTGTTGACATCGGCGTTTCTTTTCACGATGGCCTCTGCGAACTGTATCCTTCATTGCAGTGCAGCATTGGTGGTTCAGTGGTAGAATTCTCGCCTGCCACGCGGGAGGCCCGGGTTCGATTCCCGGCCAATGCATCCTTTTTCCTTTAATTGCCGTTCACGATGCCCGTGAATGCGTCCCTGTTGTCATGGTTGAAGGCCAATGCTCTGGATTGGGAAATATGTGTAGACAGAGATGAGAAATCAAATGACACACACAAATGGCTTACCTTTTGAAGCAAGCAAGGGTTTCGCCTCACTATGTTCTTGACATTCAAGGTAGGCCATATACCTTTGTGTGGACTGTAGTGTCCTGTACGCTAAATAATTCAATCTACATTATTCTGAGGCTATTGCTAGCTACACTCAGAATACAAAACAGGGTTGAGTTGGGTGGGTGGGTGGGTGGGTGGGGGGGGGGTGGAAGGGAAGGATGAGAACCGCTCAACGCGTGTGCGTGCCTGCCTGCCGAGACATCAGAGCGAATGACGTCATCGCACCCGACGTGTTTCTTACTCCTCTACGTACGGAGCTTCGTCAGGGCAAATCAGTGGGACTAGCCAGCCTCGCAGCTAGATAAACGGATGTGTCTCGGTGGTTACCAGACTGCAACGTCTGGTTGACTCTTCCGGGGTTCCGCATGCAGGCAACTATTGTGGATACTTCCCTAATTCATCCAGGACAGCGACATTTTACCACCAGTCACTCGTGAAGTATTTCTCGCATAGATTCAAAGCGTGTATCGATAATACCGCGCATGGGAATTATCACCATTTAACTGACGGCTAGGTTAAAACATTTAAAACCATATAGCATGCGGTATCATCCCACGCTCAGTACCGGCAGGGAACAGTCACAGTTGGCACTGCTATCTTTATCATCTTTGAGCTGATGGTTGGTCGTTCAGATGACTTTCCTTAATCATTGCAACATAGTGCCGCCCGGCCAAACTTGATATATACCGCGACATATTGCAATGTGCCATATTATATTGCCGTTATAGTAATGAAACCATTGGAGGTGGTTGGGTAGCGCTCACAAGCCCATCTTTTGGTCAGTCAGTCACGATGTTTCCTTTTACCGCTTGTGACACCAGGATCCCTTGAAAGGTGTGCGAAGGTTAAACTTTCATTTAGGCCACTGGAATGTGTTGTCGCATGCTGGTATATCCTCTCTGATTGTTGACATCGGCGTTTCTTTTCACGATGGCCTCTGCGAACTGTATCCTTCATTGCAGTGCAGCATTGGTGGTTCAGTGGTAGAATTCTCGCCTGCCACGCGGGAGGCCCGGGTTCGATTCCCGGCCAATGCATCCTTTTTCCTTTAATTGCCGTTCACGATGCCCGTGAATGCGTCCCTGTTGTCATGGTTGAAGGCCAATGCTCTGGATTGGGAAATATGTGTAGACAGAGATGAGAAATCAAATGACACACACAAATGGCTTACCTTTTGAAGCAAGCAAGGGTTTCGCCTCACTATGTTCTTGACATTCAAGGTAGGCCATATACCTTTGTGTGGACTGTATTATATTGCCGTTATAGTAATGAAACCATTGGAGGTGGTTGGGTAGCGCTCACAAGCCCATCTTTTGGTCAGTCAGTCACGATGTTTCCTTTTACCGCTTGTGACACCAGGATCCCTTGAAAGGTGTGCGAAGGTTAAACTTTCATTTAGGCCACTGGAATGTGTTGTCGCATGCTGGTATATCCTCTCTGATTGTTGACATCGGCGTTTCTTTTCACGATGGCCTCTGCGAACTGTATCCTTCATTGCAGTGCAGCATTGGTGGTTCAGTGGTAGAATTCTCGCCTGCCACGCGGGAGGCCCGGGTTCGATTCCCGGCCAATGCATCCTTTTTCCTTTAATTGCCGTTCACGATGCCCGTGAATGCGTCCCTGTTGTCATGGTTGAAGGCCAATGCTCTGGATTGGGAAATATGTGTAGACAGAGATGAGAAATCAAATGACACACACAAATGGCTTACCTTTTGAAGCAAGCAAGGGTTTCGCCTCACTATGTTCTTGACATTCAAGGTAGGCCATATACCTTTGTGTGGACTGTAGTGTCCTGTACGCTAAATAATTCAATCTACATTATTCTGAGGCTATTGCTAGCTACACTCAGAATACAAAACAGGGTTGAGTTGGGTGGGTGGGTGGGTGGGTGGGTGGGTGGGGGGGGGGTGGAAGGGAAGGATGAGAACCGCTCAACGCGTGTGCGTGCCTGCCTGCCGAGACATCAGAGCGAATGACGTCATCGCACCCGACGTGTTTCTTACTCCTCTACGTACGGAGCTTCGTCAGGGCAAATCAGTGGGACTAGCCAGCCTCGCAGCTAGATAAACGGATGTGTCTCGGTGGTTACCAGACTGCAACGTCTGGTTGACTCTTCCGGGGTTCCGCATGCAGGCAACTATTGTGGATACTTCCCTAATTCATCCAGGACAGCGACATTTTACCACCAGTCACTCGTGAAGTATTTCTCGCATAGATTCAAAGCGTGTATCGATAATACCGCGCATGGGAATTATCACCATTTAACTGACGGCTAGGTTAAAACATTTAAAACCATATAGCATGCGGTATCATCCCACGCTCAGTACCGGCAGGGAACAGTCACAGTTGGCACTGCTATCTTTATCATCTTTGAGCTGATGGTTGGTCGTTCAGATGACTTTCCTTAATCATTGCAACATAGTGCCGCCCGGCCAAACTTGATATATACCGCGACATATTGCAATGTGCCATATTATATTGCCGTTATAGTAATGAAACCATTGGAGGTGGTTGGGTAGCGCTCACAAGCCCATCTTTTGGTCAGTCAGTCACGATGTTTCCTTTTACCGCTTGTGACACCAGGATCCCTTGAAAGGTGTGCGAAGGTTAAACTTTCATTTAGGCCACTGGAATGTGTTGTCGCATGCTGGTATATCCTCTCTGATTGTTGACATCGGCGTTTCTTTTCACGATGGCCTCTGCGAACTGTATCCTTCATTGCAGTGCAGCATTGGTGGTTCAGTGGTAGAATTCTCGCCTGCCACGCGGGAGGCCCGGGTTCGATTCCCGGCCAATGCATCCTTTTTCCTTTAATTGCCGTTCACGATGCCCGTGAATGCGTCCCTGTTGTCATGGTTGAAGGCCAATGCTCTGGATTGGGAAATATGTGTAGACAGAGATGAGAAATCAAATGACACACACAAATGGCTTACCTTTTGAAGCAAGCAAGGGTTTCGCCTCACTATGTTCTTGACATTCAAGGTAGGCCATATACCTTTGTGTGGACTGTATTATATTGCCGTTATAGTAATGAAACCATTGGAGGTGGTTGGGTAGCGCTCACAAGCCCATCTTTTGGTCAGTCAGTCACGATGTTTCCTTTTACCGCTTGTGACACCAGGATCCCTTGAAAGGTGTGCGAAGGTTAAACTTTCATTTAGGCCACTGGAATGTGTTGTCGCATGCTGGTATATCCTCTCTGATTGTTGACATCGGCGTTTCTTTTCACGATGGCCTCTGCGAACTGTATCCTTCATTGCAGTGCAGCATTGGTGGTTCAGTGGTAGAATTCTCGCCTGCCACGCGGGAGGCCCGGGTTCGATTCCCGGCCAATGCATCCTTTTTCCTTTAATTGCCGTTCACGATGCCCGTGAATGCGTCCCTGTTGTCATGGTTGAAGGCCAATGCTCTGGATTGGGAAATATGTGTAGACAGAGATGAGAAATCAAATGACACACACAAATGGCTTACCTTTTGAAGCAAGCAAGGGTTTCGCCTCACTATGTTCTTGACATTCAAGGTAGGCCATATACCTTTGTGTGGACTGTAGTGTCCTGTACGCTAAATAATTCAATCTACATTATTCTGAGGCTATTGCTAGCTACACTCAGAATACAAAACAGGGTTGAGTTGGGTGGGTGGGGGGGGGGTGGGTGGGGGGGGGGTGGAAGGGAAGGTTGAGAACCGCTCAACGCGTGTGCGTGCCTGCCTGCCGAGACATCAGAGCGAATGACGTCATCGCACCCGACGTGTTTCTTACTCCTCTACGTACGGAGCTTCGTCAGGGCAAATCAGTGGGACTAGCCAGCCTCGCAGCTAGATAAACGGATGTGTCTCGGTGGTTACCAGACTGCAACGTCTGGTTGACTCTTCCGGGGTTCCGCATGCAGGCAACTATTGTGGATACTTCCCTAATTCATCCAGGACAGCGACATTTTACCACCAGTCACTCGTGAAGTATTTCTCGCATAGATTCAAAGCGTGTATCGATAATACCGCGCATGGGAATTATCACCATTTAACTGACGGCTAGGTTAAAACATTTAAAACCATATAGCATGCGGTATCATCCCACGCTCAGTACCGGCAGGGAACAGTCACAGTTGGCACTGCTATCTTTATCATCTTTGAGCTGATGGTTGGTCGTTCAGATGACTTTCCTTAATCATTGCAACATAGTGCCGCCCGGCCAAACTTGATATATACCGCGACATATTGCAATGTGCCATATTATATTGCCGTTATAGTAATGAAACCATTGGAGGTGGTTGGGTAGCGCTCACAAGCCCATCTTTTGGTCAGTCAGTCACGATGTTTCCTTTTACCGCTTGTGACACCAGGATCCCTTGAAAGGTGTGCGAAGGTTAAACTTTCATTTAGGCCACTGGAATGTGTTGTCGCATGCTGGTATATCCTCTCTGATTGTTGACATCGGCGTTTCTTTTCACGATGGCCTCTGCGAACTGTATCCTTCATTGCAGTGCAGCATTGGTGGTTCAGTGGTAGAATTCTCGCCTGCCACGCGGGAGGCCCGGGTTCGATTCCCGGCCAATGCATCCTTTTTCCTTTAATTGCCGTTCACGATGCCCGTGAATGCGTCCCTGTTGTCATGGTTGAAGGCCAATGCTCTGGATTGGGAAATATGTGTAGACAGAGATGAGAAATCAAATGACACACACAAATGGCTTACCTTTTGAAGCAAGCAAGGGTTTCGCCTCACTATGTTCTTGACATTCAAGGTAGGCCATATACCTTTGTGTGGACTGTAGTGTCCTGTACGCTAAATAATTCAATCTACATTATTCTGAGGCTATTGCTAGCTACACTCAGAATACAAAACAGGGTTGAGTTGGGTGGGTGGGTGGGGGGGGGGGTGGAAGGGAAGGATGAGAACCGCTCAACGCGTGTGCGTGCCTGCCTGCCGAGACATCAGAGCGAATGACGTCATCGCACCCGACGTGTTTCTTACTCCTCTACGTACGGAGCTTCGTCAGGGCAAATCAGTGGGACTAGCCAGCCTCGCAGCTAGATAAACGGATGTGTCTCGGTGGTTACCAGACTGCAACGTCTGGTTGACTCTTCCGGGGTTCCGCATGCAGGCAACTATTGTGGATACTTCCCTAATTCATCCAGGACAGCGACATTTTACCACCAGTCACTCGTGAAGTATTTCTCGCATAGATTCAAAGCGTGTATCGATAATACCGCGCATGGGAATTATCACCATTTAACTGACGGCTAGGTTAAAACATTTAAAACCATATAGCATGCGGTATCATCCCACGCTCAGTACCGGCAGGGAACAGTCACAGTTGGCACTGCTATCTTTATCATCTTTGAGCTGATGGTTGGTCGTTCAGATGACTTTCCTTAATCATTGCAACATAGTGCCGCCCGGCCAAACTTGATATATACCGCGACATATTGCAATGTGCCATATTATATTGCCGTTATAGTAATGAAACCATTGGAGGTGGTTGGGTAGCGCTCACAAGCCCATCTTTTGGTCAGTCAGTCACGATGTTTCCTTTTACCGCTTGTGACACCAGGATCCCTTGAAAGGTGTGCGAAGGTTAAACTTTCATTTAGGCCACTGGAATGTGTTGTCGCATGCTGGTATATCCTCTCTGATTGTTGACATCGGCGTTTCTTTTCACGATGGCCTCTGCGAACTGTATCCTTCATTGCAGTGCAGCATTGGTGGTTCAGTGGTAGAATTCTCGCCTGCCACGCGGGAGGCCCGGGTTCGATTCCCGGCCAATGCATCCTTTTTCCTTTAATTGCCGTTCACGATGCCCGTGAATGCGTCCCTGTTGTCATGGTTGAAGGCCAATGCTCTGGATTGGGAAATATGTGTAGACAGAGATGAGAAATCAAATGACACACACAAATGGCTTACCTTTTGAAGCAAGCAAGGGTTTCGCCTCACTATGTTCTTGACATTCAAGGTAGGCCATATACCTTTGTGTGGACTGTAGTGTCCTGTATGCTAAATAATTCAATCTACATTATTCTGAGGCTATTGCTAGCTACACTCAGAATACAAAACAGGGTTGAGTTGGGTGGGTGGGTGGGGGGGGGGGTGGAAGGGAAGGATGAGAACCGCTCAACGCGTGTGCGTGCCTGCCTGCCGAGACATCAGAGCGAATGACGTCATCGCACCCGACGTGTTTCTTACTCCTCTACGTACGGAGCTTCGTCAGGGCAAATCAGTGGGACTAGCCAGCCTCGCAGCTAGATAAACGGATGTGTCTCGGTGGTTACCAGACTGCAACGTCTGGTTGACTCTTCCGGGGTTCCGCATGCAGGCAACTATTGTGGATACTTCCCTAATTCATCCAGGACAGCGACATTTTACCACCAGTCACTCGTGAAGTATTTCTCGCATAGATTCAAAGCGTGTATCGATAATACCGCGCATGGGAATTATCACCATTTAACTGACGGCTAGGTTAAAACATTTAAAACCATATAGCATGCGGTATCATCCCACGCTCAGTACCGGCAGGGAACAGTCACAGTTGGCACTGCTATCTTTATCATCTTTGAGCTGATGGTTGGTCGTTCAGATGACTTTCCTTAATCATTGCAACATAGTGCCGCCCGGCCAAACTTGATATATACCGCGACATATTGCAATGTGCCATATTATATTGCCGTTATAGTAATGAAACCATTGGAGGTGGTTGGGTAGCGCTCACAAGCCCATCTTTTGGTCAGTCAGTCACGATGTTTCCTTTTACCGCTTGTGACACCAGGATCCCTTGAAAGGTGTGCGAAGGTTAAACTTTCATTTAGGCCACTGGAATGTGTTGTCGCATGCTGGTATATCCTCTCTGATTGTTGACATCGGCGTTTCTTTTCACGATGGCCTCTGCGAACTGTATCCTTCATTGCAGTGCAGCATTGGTGGTTCAGTGGTAGAATTCTCGCCTGCCACGCGGGAGGCCCGGGTTCGATTCCCGGCCAATGCATCCTTTTTCCTTTAATTGCCGTTCACGATGCCCGTGAATGCGTCCCTGTTGTCATGGTTGAAGGCCAATGCTCTGGATTGGGAAATATGTGTAGACAGAGATGAGAAATCAAATGACACACACAAATGGCTTACCTTTTGAAGCAAGCAAGGGTTTCGCCTCACTATGTTCTTGACATTCAAGGTAGGCCATATACCTTTGTGTGGACTGTAGTGTCCTGTACGCTAAATAATTCAATCTACATTATTCTGAGGCTATTGCTAGCTACACTCAGAATACAAAACAGGGTTGAGTTGGGTGGGTGGGTGGGGGGGGGGGTGGAAGGGAAGGATGAGAACCGCTCAACGCGTGTGCGTGCCTGCCTGCCGAGACATCAGAGCGAATGACGTCATCGCACCCGACGTGTTTCTTACTCCTCTACGTACGGAGCTTCGTCAGGGCAAATCAGTGGGACTAGCCAGCCTCGCAGCTAGATAAACGGATGTGTCTCGGTGGTTACCAGACTGCAACGTCTGGTTGACTCTTCCGGGGTTCCGCATGCAGGCAACTATTGTGGATACTTCCCTAATTCATCCAGGACAGCGACATTTTACCACCAGTCACTCGTGAAGTATTTCTCGCATAGATTCAAAGCGTGTATCGATAATACCGCGCATGGGAATTATCACCATTTAACTGACGGCTAGGTTAAAACATTTAAAACCATATAGCATGCGGTATCATCCCACGCTCAGTACCGGCAGGGAACAGTCACAGTTGGCACTGCTATCTTTATCATCTTTGAGCTGATGGTTGGTCGTTCAGATGACTTTCCTTAATCATTGCAACATAGTGCCGCCCGGCCAAACTTGATATATACCGCGACATATTGCAATGTGCCATATTATATTGCCGTTATAGTAATGAAACCATTGGAGGTGGTTGGGTAGCGCTCACAAGCCCATCTTTTGGTCAGTCAGTCACGATGTTTCCTTTTACCGCTTGTGACACCAGGATCCCTTGAAAGGTGTGCGAAGGTTAAACTTTCATTTAGGCCACTGGAATGTGTTGTCGCATGCTGGTATATCCTCTCTGATTGTTGACATCGGCGTTTCTTTTCACGATGGCCTCTGCGAACTGTATCCTTCATTGCAGTGCAGCATTGGTGGTTCAGTGGTAGAATTCTCGCCTGCCACGCGGGAGGCCCGGGTTCGATTCCCGGCCAATGCATCCTTTTTCCTTTAATTGCCGTTCACGATGCCCGTGAATGCGTCCCTGTTGTCATGGTTGAAGGCCAATGCTCTGGATTGGGAAATATGTGTAGACAGAGATGAGAAATCAAATGACACACACAAATGGCTTACCTTTTGAAGCAAGCAAGGGTTTCGCCTCACTATGTTCTTGACATTCAAGGTAGGCCATATACCTTTGTGTGGACTGTAGTGTCCTGTACGCTAAATAATTCAATCTACATTATTCTGAGGCTATTGCTAGCTACACTCAGAATACAAAACAGGGTTGAGTTGGGTGGGTGGGTGGGTGGGTGGGGGGGGGGGTGGAAGGGAAGGATGAGAACCGCTCAACGCGTGTGCGTGCCTGCCTGCCGAGACATCAGAGCGAATGACGTCATCGCACCCGACGTGTTTCTTACTCCTCTACGTACGGAGCTTCGTCAGGGCAAATCAGTGGGACTAGCCAGCCTCGCAGCTAGATAAACGGATGTGTCTCGGTGGTTACCAGACTGCAACGTCTGGTTGACTCTTCCGGGGTTCCGCATGCAGGCAACTATTGTGGATACTTCCCTAATTCATCCAGGACAGCGACATTTTACCACCAGTCACTCGTGAAGTATTTCTCGCATAGATTCAAAGCGTGTATCGATAATACCGCGCATGGGAATTATCACCATTTAACTGACGGCTAGGTTAAAACATTTAAAACCATATAGCATGCGGTATCATCCCACGCTCAGTACCGGCAGGGAACAGTCACAGTTGGCACTGCTATCTTTATCATCTTTGAGCTGATGGTTGGTCGTTCAGATGACTTTCCTTAATCATTGCAACATAGTGCCGCCCGGCCAAACTTGATATATACCGCGACATATTGCAATGTGCCATATTATATTGCCGTTATAGTAATGAAACCATTGGAGGTGGTTGGGTAGCGCTCACAAGCCCATCTTTTGGTCAGTCAGTCACGATGTTTCCTTTTACCGCTTGTGACACCAGGATCCCTTGAAAGGTGTGCGAAGGTTAAACTTTCATTTAGGCCACTGGAATGTGTTGTCGCATGCTGGTATATCCTCTCTGATTGTTGACATCGGCGTTTCTTTTCACGATGGCCTCTGCGAACTGTATCCTTCATTGCAGTGCAGCATTGGTGGTTCAGTGGTAGAATTCTCGCCTGCCACGCGGGAGGCCCGGGTTCGATTCCCGGCCAATGCATCCTTTTTCCTTTAATTGCCGTTCACGATGCCCGTGAATGCGTCCCTGTTGTCATGGTTGAAGGCCAATGCTCTGGATTGGGAAATATGTGTAGACAGAGATGAGAAATCAAATGACACACACAAATGGCTTACCTTTTGAAGCAAGCAAGGGTTTCGCCTCACTATGTTCTTGACATTCAAGGTAGGCCATATACCTTTGTGTGGACTGTAGTGTCCTGTACGCTAAATAATTCAATCTACATTATTCTGAGGCTATTGCTAGCTACACTCAGAATACAAAACAGGGTTGAGTTGGGTGGGTGGGGGGGGGGGTGGGTGGGGGGGGGGTGGAAGGGAAGGATGAGAACCGCTCAACGCGTGTGCGTGCCTGCCTGCCGAGACATCAGAGCGAATGACGTCATCGCACCCGACGTGTTTCTTACTCCTCTACGTACGGAGCTTCGTCAGGGCAAATCAGTGGGACTAGCCAGCCTCGCAGCTAGATAAACGGATGTGTCTCGGTGGTTACCAGACTGCAACGTCTGGTTGACTCTTCCGGGGTTCCGCATGCAGGCAACTATTGTGGATACTTCCCTAATTCATCCAGGACAGCGACATTTTACCACCAGTCACTCGTGAAGTATTTCTCGCATAGATTCAAAGCGTGTATCGATAATACCGCGCATGGGAATTATCACCATTTAACTGACGGCTAGGTTAAAACATTTAAAACCATATAGCATGCGGTATCATCCCACGCTCAGTACCGGCAGGGAACAGTCACAGTTGGCACTGCTATCTTTATCATCTTTGAGCTGATGGTTGGTCGTTCAGATGACTTTCCTTAATCATTGCAACATAGTGCCGCCCGGCCAAACTTGATATATACCGCGACATATTGCAATGTGCCATATTATATTGCCGTTATAGTAATGAAACCATTGGAGGTGGTTGGGTAGCGCTCACAAGCCCATCTTTTGGTCAGTCAGTCACGATGTTTCCTTTTACCGCTTGTGACACCAGGATCCCTTGAAAGGTGTGCGAAGGTTAAACTTTCATTTAGGCCACTGGAATGTGTTGTCGCATGCTGGTATATCCTCTCTGATTGTTGACATCGGCGTTTCTTTTCACGATGGCCTCTGCGAACTGTATCCTTCATTGCAGTGCAGCATTGGTGGTTCAGTGGTAGAATTCTCGCCTGCCACGCGGGAGGCCCGGGTTCGATTCCCGGCCAATGCATCCTTTTTCCTTTAATTGCCGTTCACGATGCCCGTGAATGCGTCCCTGTTGTCATGGTTGAAGGCCAATGCTCTGGATTGGGAAATATGTGTAGACAGAGATGAGAAATCAAATGACACACACAAATGGCTTACCTTTTGAAGCAAGCAAGGGTTTCGCCTCACTATGTTCTTGACATTCAAGGTAGGCCATATACCTTTGTGTGGACTGTAGTGTCCTGTACGCTAAATAATTCAATCTACATTATTCTGAGGCTATTGCTAGCTACACTCAGAATACAAAACAGGGTTGAGTTGGGTGGGTGGGTGGGGGGGGGGGTGGAAGGGAAGGATGAGAACCGCTCAACGCGTGTGCGTGCCTGCCTGCC
Source organism: Ascaphus truei (assembly GCF_040206685.1). NCBI lineage: Eukaryota > Metazoa > Chordata > Amphibia > Anura > Ascaphidae > Ascaphus > Ascaphus truei. The sequence continues at coordinate 82,674 of NW_027456868.1, forward strand.
GAGACATCAGAGCGAATGACGTCATCGCACCCGACGTGTTTCTTACTCCTCTACGTACGGAGCTTCGTCAGGGCAAATCAGTGGGACTAGCCAGCCTCGCAGCTAGATAAACGGATGTGTCTCGGTGGTTACCAGACTGCAACGTCTGGTTGACTCTTCCGGGGTTCCGCATGCAGGCAACTATTGTGGATACTTCCCTAATTCATCCAGGACAGCGACATTTTACCACCAGTCACTCGTGAAGTATTTCTCGCATAGATTCAAAGCGTGTATCGATAATACCGCGCATGGGAATTATCACCATTTAACTGACGGCTAGGTTAAAACATTTAAAACCATATAGCATGCGGTATCATCCCACGCTCAGTACCGGCAGGGAACAGTCACAGTTGGCACTGCTATCTTTATCATCTTTGAGCTGATGGTTGGTCGTTCAGATGACTTTCCTTAATCATTGCAACATAGTGCCGCCCGGCCAAACTTGATATATACCGCGACATATTGCAATGTGCCATATTATATTGCCGTTATAGTAATGAAACCATTGGAGGTGGTTGGGTAGCGCTCACAAGCCCATCTTTTGGTCAGTCAGTCACGATGTTTCCTTTTACCGCTTGTGACACCAGGATCCCTTGAAAGGTGTGCGAAGGTTAAACTTTCATTTAGGCCACTGGAATGTGTTGTCGCATGCTGGTATATCCTCTCTGATTGTTGACATCGGCGTTTCTTTTCACGATGGCCTCTGCGAACTGTATCCTTCATTGCAGTGCAGCATTGGTGGTTCAGTGGTAGAATTCTCGCCTGCCACGCGGGAGGCCCGGGTTCGATTCCCGGCCAATGCATCCTTTTTCCTTTAATTGCCGTTCACGATGCCCGTGAATGCGTCCCTGTTGTCATGGTTGAAGGCCAATGCTCTGGATTGGGAAATATGTGTAGACAGAGATGAGAAATCAAATGACACACACAAATGGCTTACCTTTTGAAGCAAGCAAGGGTTTCGCCTCACTATGTTCTTGACATTCAAGGTAGGCCATATACCTTTGTGTGGACTGTAGTGTCCTGTACGCTAAATAATTCAATCTACATTATTCTGAGGCTATTGCTAGCTACACTCAGAATACAAAACAGGGTTGAGTTGGGTGGGTGGGTGGGGGGGGGGTGGGTGGGGGGGGGGTGGAAGGGAAGGATGAGAACCGCTCAACGCGTGTGCGTGCCTGCCTGCCGAGACATCAGAGCGAATGACGTCATCGCACCCGACGTGTTTCTTACTCCTCTACGTACGGAGCTTCGTCAGGGCAAATCAGTGGGACTAGCCAGCCTCGCAGCTAGATAAACGGATGTGTCTCGGTGGTTACCAGACTGCAACGTCTGGTTGACTCTTCCGGGGTTCCGCATGCAGGCAACTATTGTGGATACTTCCCTAATTCATCCAGGACAGCGACATTTTACCACCAGTCACTCGTGAAGTATTTCTCGCATAGATTCAAAGCGTGTATCGATAATACCGCGCATGGGAATTATCACCATTTAACTGACGGCTAGGTTAAAACATTTAAAACCATATAGCATGCGGTATCATCCCACGCTCAGTACCGGCAGGGAACAGTCACAGTTGGCACTGCTATCTTTATCATCTTTGAGCTGATGGTTGGTCGTTCAGATGACTTTCCTTAATCATTGCAACATAGTGCCGCCCGGCCAAACTTGATATATACCGCGACATATTGCAATGTGCCATATTATATTGCCGTTATAGTAATGAAACCATTGGAGGTGGTTGGGTAGCGCTCACAAGCCCATCTTTTGGTCAGTCAGTCACGATGTATCCTTTTACCGCTTGTGACACCAGGATCCCTTGAAAGGTGTGCGAAGGTTAAACTTTCATTTAGGCCACTGGAATGTGTTGTCGCATGCTGGTATATCCTCTCTGATTGTTGACATCGGCGTTTCTTTTCACGATGGCCTCTGCGAACTGTATCCTTCATTGCAGTGCAGCATTGGTGGTTCAGTGGTAGAATTCTCGCCTGCCACGCGGGAGGCCCGGGTTCGATTCCCGGCCAATGCATCCTTTTTCCTTTAATTGCCGTTCACGATGCCCGTGAATGCGTCCCTGTTGTCATGGTTGAAGGCCAATGCTCTGGATTGGGAAATATGTGTAGACAGAGATGAGAAATCAAATGACACACACAAATGGCTTACCTTTTGAAGCAAGCAAGGGTTTCGCCTCACTATGTTCTTGACATTCAAGGTAGGCCATATACCTTTGTGTGGACTGTAGTGTCCTGTACGCTAAATAATTCAATCTACATTATTCTGAGGCTATTGCTAGCTACACTCAGAATACAAAACAGGGTTGAGTTGGGTGGGTGGGTGGGTGGGTGGGTGGGTGGGGGGGGGGGGTGGAAGGGAAGGATGAGAACCGCTCAACGCGTGTGCGTGCCTGCCTGCCGAGACATCAGAGCGAATGACGTCATCGCACCCGACGTGTTTCTTACTCCTCTACGTACGGAGCTTCGTCAGGGCAAATCAGTGGGACTAGCCAGCCTCGCAGCTAGATAAACGGATGTGTCTCGGTGGTTACCAGACTGCAACGTCTGGTTGACTCTTCCGGGGTTCCGCATGCAGGCAACTATTGTGGATACTTCCCTAATTCATCCAGGACAGCGACATTTTACCACCAGTCACTCGTGAAGTATTTCTCGCATAGATTCAAAGCGTGTATCGATAATACCGCGCATGGGAATTATCACCATTTAACTGACGGCTAGGTTAAAACATTTAAAACCATATAGCATGCGGTATCATCCCACGCTCAGTACCGGCAGGGAACAGTCACAGTTGGCACTGCTATCTTTATCATCTTTGAGCTGATGGTTGGTCGTTCAGATGACTTTCCTTAATCATTGCAACATAGTGCCGCCCGGCCAAACTTGATATATACCGCGACATATTGCAATGTGCCATATTATATTGCCGTTATAGTAATGAAACCATTGGAGGTGGTTGGGTAGCGCTCACAAGCCCATCTTTTGGTCAGTCAGTCACGATGTTTCCTTTTACCGCTTGTGACACCAGGATCCCTTGAAAGGTGTGCGAAGGTTAAACTTTCATTTAGGCCACTGGAATGTGTTGTCGCATGCTGGTATATCCTCTCTGATTGTTGACATCGGCGTTTCTTTTCACGATGGCCTCTGCGAACTGTATACTTCATTGCAGTGCAGCATTGGTGGTTCAGTGGTAGAATTCTCGCCTGCCACGCGGGAGGCCCGGGTTCGATTCCCGGCCAATGCATCCTTTTTCCTTTAATTGCCGTTCACGATGCCCGTGAATGCGTCCCTGTTGTCATGGTTGAAGGCCAATGCTCTGGATTGGGAAATATGTGTAGACAGAGATGAGAAATCAAATGACACACACAAATGGCTTACCTTTTGAAGCAAGCAAGGGTTTCGCCTCACTATGTTCTTGACATTCAAGGTAGGCCATATACCTTTGTGTGGACTGTAGTGTCCTGTACGCTAAATAATTCAATCTACATTATTCTGAGGCTATTGCTAGCTACACTCAGAATACAAAACAGGGTTGAGTTGGGTGGGTGGGGGGGGGTGGAAGGGAAGGATGAGAACCGCTCAACGCGTGTGCGTGCCTGCCTGCCGAGACATCAGAGCGAATGACGTCATCGCACCCGACGTGTTTCTTACTCCTCTACGTACGGAGCTTCGTCAGGGCAAATCAGTGGGACTAGCCAGCCTCGCAGCTAGATAAACGGATGTGTCTCGGTGGTTACCAGACTGCAACGTCTGGTTGACTCTTCCGGGGTTCCGCATGCAGGCAACTATTGTGGATACTTCCCTAATTCATCCAGGACAGCGACATTTTACCACCAGTCACTCGTGAAGTATTTCTCGCATAGATTCAAAGCGTGTATCGATAATACCGCGCATGGGAATTATCACCATTTAACTGACGGCTAGGTTAAAACATTTAAAACCATATAGCATGCGGTATCATCCCACGCTCAGTACCGGCAGGGAACAGTCACAGTTGGCACTGCTATCTTTATCATCTTTGAGCTGATGGTTGGTCGTTCAGATGACTTTCCTTAATCATTGCAACATAGTGCCGCCCGGCCAAACTTGATATATACCGCGACATATTGCAATGTGCCATATTATATTGCCGTTATAGTAATGAAACCATTGGAGGTGGTTGGGTAGCGCTCACAAGCCCATCTTTTGGTCAGTCAGTCACGATGTTTCCTTTTACCGCTTGTGACACCAGGATCCCTTGAAAGGTGTGCGAAGGTTAAACTTTCATTTAGGCCACTGGAATGTGTTGTCGCATGCTGGTATATCCTCTCTGATTGTTGACATCGGCGTTTCTTTTCACGATGGCCTCTGCGAACTGTATCCTTCATTGCAGTGCAGCATTGGTGGTTCAGTGGTAGAATTCTCGCCTGCCACGCGGGAGGCCCGGGTTCGATTCCCGGCCAATGCATCCTTTTTCCTTTAATTGCCGTTCACGATGCCCGTGAATGCGTCCCTGTTGTCATGGTTGAAGGCCAATGCTCTGGATTGGGAAATATGTGTAGACAGAGATGAGAAATCAAATGACACACACAAATGGCTTACCTTTTGAAGCAAGCAAGGGTTTCGCCTCACTATGTTCTTGACATTCAAGGTAGGCCATATACCTTTGTGTGGACTGTAGTGTCCTGTACGCTAAATAATTCAATCTACATTATTCTGAGGCTATTGCTAGCTACACTCAGAATACAAAACAGGGTTGAGTTGGGTGGGTGGGTGGGGGGGGGGGTGGAAGGGAAGGATGAGAACCGCTCAACGCGTGTGCGTGCCTGCCTGCCGAGACATCAGAGCGAATGACGTCATCGCACCCGACGTGTTTCTTACTCCTCTACGTACGGAGCTTCGTCAGGGCAAATCAGTGGGACTAGCCAGCCTCGCAGCTAGATAAACGGATGTGTCTCGGTGGTTACCAGACTGCAACGTCTGGTTGACTCTTCCGGGGTTCCGCATGCAGGCAACTATTGTGGATACTTCCCTAATTCATCCAGGACAGCGACATTTTACCACCAGTCACTCGTGAAGTATTTCTCGCATAGATTCAAAGCGTGTATCGATAATACCGCGCATGGGAATTATCACCATTTAACTGACGGCTAGGTTAAAACATTTAAAACCATATAGCATGCGGTATCATCCCACGCTCAGTACCGGCAGGGAACAGTCACAGTTGGCACTGCTATCTTTATCATCTTTGAGCTGATGGTTGGTCGTTCAGATGACTTTCCTTAATCATTGCAACATAGTGCCGCCCGGCCAAACTTGATATATACCGCGACATATTGCAATGTGCCATATTATATTGCCGTTATAGTAATGAAACCATTGGAGGTGGTTGGGTAGCGCTCACAAGCCCATCTTTTGGTCAGTCAGTCACGATGTTTCCTTTTACCGCTTGTGACACCAGGATCCCTTGAAAGGTGTGCGAAGGTTAAACTTTCATTTAGGCCACTGGAATGTGTTGTCGCATGCTGGTATATCCTCTCTGATTGTTGACATCGGCGTTTCTTTTCACGATGGCCTCTGCGAACTGTATCCTTCATTGCAGTGCAGCATTGGTGGTTCAGTGGTAGAATTCGGGTTCGATTCCCGGCCAATGCATCCTTTTTCCTTTAATTGCCGTTCACGATGCCCGTGAATGCGTCCCTGTTGTCATGGTTGAAGGCCAATGCTCTGGATTGGGAAATATGTGTAGACAGAGATGAGAAATCAAATGACACACACAAATGGCTTACCTTTTGAAGCAAGCAAGGGTTTCGCCTCACTATGTTCTTGACATTCAAGGTAGGCCATATACCTTTGTGTGGACTGTAGTGTCCTGTACGCTAAATAATTCAATCTACATTATTCTGAGGCTATTGCTAGCTACACTCAGAATACAAAACAGGGTTGAGTTGGGTGGGTGGGTGGGTGGGTGGGTGGGGGGGGGGGTGGAAGGGAAGGATGAGAACCGCTCAACGCGTGTGCGTGCCTGCCTGCCGAGACATCAGAGCGAATGACGTCATCGCACCCGACGTGTTTCTTACTCCTCTACGTACGGAGCTTCGTCAGGGCAAATCAGTGGGACTAGCCAGCCTCGCAGCTAGATAAACGGATGTGTCTCGGTGGTTACCAGACTGCAACGTCTGGTTGACTCTTCCGGGGTTCCGCATGCAGGCAACTATTGTGGATACTTCCCTAATTCATCCAGGACAGCGACATTTTACCACCAGTCACTCGTGAAGTATTTCTCGCATAGATTCAAAGCGTGTATCGATAATACCGCGCATGGGAATTATCACCATTTAACTGACGGCTAGGTTAAAACATTTAAAACCATATAGCATGCGGTATCATCCCACGCTCAGTACCGGCAGGGAACAGTCACAGTTGGCACTGCTATCTTTATCATCTTTGAGCTGATGGTTGGTCGTTCAGATGACTTTCCTTAATCATTGCAACATAGTGCCGCCCGGCCAAACTTGATATATACCGCGACATATTGCAATGTGCCATATTATATTGCCGTTATAGTAATGAAACCATTGGAGGTGGTTGGGTAGCGCTCACAAGCCCATCTTTTGGTCAGTCAGTCACGATGTTTCCTTTTACCGCTTGTGACACCAGGATCCCTTGAAAGGTGTGCGAAGGTTAAACTTTCATTTAGGCCACTGGAATGTGTTGTCGCATGCTGGTATATCCTCTCTGATTGTTGACATCGGCGTTTCTTTTCACGATGGCCTCTGCGAACTGTATCCTTCATTGCAGTGCAGCATTGGTGGTTCAGTGGTAGAATTCTCGCCTGCCACGCGGGAGGCCCGGGTTCGATTCCCGGCCAATGCATCCTTTTTCCTTTAATTGCCGTTCACGATGCCCGTGAATGCGTCCCTGTTGTCATGGTTGAAGGCCAATGCTCTGGATTGGGAAATATGTGTAGACAGAGATGAGAAATCAAATGACACACACAAATGGCTTACCTTTTGAAGCAAGCAAGGGTTTCGCCTCACTATGTTCTTGACATTCAAGGTAGGCCATATACCTTTGTGTGGACTGTAGTGTCCTGTACGCTAAATAATTCAATCTACATTATTCTGAGGCTATTGCTAGCTACACTCAGAATACAAAACAGGGTTGAGTTGGGTGGGTGGGTGGGGGGGGGGGTGGAAGGGAAGGATGAGAACCGCTCAACGCGTGTGCGTGCCTGCCTGCCGAGACATCAGAGCGAATGACGTCATCGCACCCGACGTGTTTCTTACTCCTCTACGTACGGAGCTTCGTCAGGGCAAATCAGTGGGACTAGCCAGCCTCGCAGCTAGATAAACGGATGTGTCTCGGTGGTTACCAGACTGCAACGTCTGGTTGACTCTTCCGGGGTTCCGCATGCAGGCAACTATTGTGGATACTTCCCTAATTCATCCAGGACAGCGACATTTTACCACCAGTCACTCGTGAAGTATTTCTCGCATAGATTCAAAGCGTGTATCGATAATACCGCGCATGGGAATTATCACCATTTAACTGACGGCTAGGTTAAAACATTTAAAACCATATAGCATGCGGTATCATCCCACGCTCAGTACCGGCAGGGAACAGTCACAGTTGGCACTGCTATCTTTATCATCTTTGAGCTGATGGTTGGTCGTTCAGATGACTTTCCTTAATCATTGCAACATAGTGCCGCCCGGCCAAACTTGATATATACCGCGACATATTGCAATGTGCCATATTATATTGCCGTTATAGTAATGAAACCATTGGAGGTGGTTGGGTAGCGCTCACAAGCCCATCTTTTGGTCAGTCAGTCACGATGTTTCCTTTTACCGCTTGTGACACCAGGATCCCTTGAAAGGTGTGCGAAGGTTAAACTTTCATTTAGGCCACTGGAATGTGTTGTCGCATGCTGGTATATCCTCTCTGATTGTTGACATCGGCGTTTCTTTTCACGATGGCCTCTGCGAACTGTATCCTTCATTGCAGTGCAGCATTGGTGGTTCAGTGGTAGAATTCTCGCCTGCCACGCGGGAGGCCCGGGTTCGATTCCCGGCCAATGCATCCTTTTTCCTTTAATTGCCGTTCACGATGCCCGTGAATGCGTCCCTGTTGTCATGGTTGAAGGCCAATGCTCTGGATTGGGAAATATGTGTAGACAGAGATGAGAAATCAAATGACACACACAAATGGCTTACCTTTTGAAGCAAGCAAGGGTTTCGCCTCACTATGTTCTTGACATTCAAGGTAGGCCATATACCTTTGTGTGGACTGTAGTGTCCTGTACGCTAAATAATTCAATCTACATTATTCTGAGGCTATTGCTAGCTACACTCAGAATACAAAACAGGGTTGAGTTGGGTGGGTGGGTGGGTGGGGGGGTGGAAGGGAAGGATGAGAACCGCTCAACGCGTGTGCGTGCCTGCCTGCCGAGACATCAGAGCGAATGACGTCATCGCACCCGACGTGTTTCTTACTCCTCTACGTACGGAGCTTCGTCAGGGCAAATCAGTGGGACTAGCCAGCCTCGCAGCTAGATAAACGGATGTGTCTCGGTGGTTACCAGACTGCAACGTCTGGTTGACTCTTCCGGGGTTCCGCATGCAGGCAACTATTGTGGATACTTCCCTAATTCATCCAGGACAGCGACATTTTACCACCAGTCACTCGTGAAGTATTTCTCGCATAGATTCAAAGCGTGTATCGATAATACCGCGCATGGGAATTATCACCATTTAACTGACGGCTAGGTTAAAACATTTAAAACCATATAGCATGCGGTATCATCCCACGCTCAGTACCGGCAGGGAACAGTCACAGTTGGCACTGCTATCTTTATCATCTTTGAGCTGATGGTTGGTCGTTCAGATGACTTTCCTTAATCATTGCAACATAGTGCCGCCCGGCCAAACTTGATATATACCGCGACATATTGCAATGTGCCATATTATATTGCCGTTATAGTAATGAAACCATTGGAGGTGGTTGGGTAGCGCTCACAAGCCCATCTTTTGGTCAGTCAGTCACGATGTTTCCTTTTACCGCTTGTGACACCAGGATCCCTTGAAAGGTGTGCGAAGGTTAAACTTTCATTTAGGCCACTGGAATGTGTTGTCGCATGCTGGTATATCCTCTCTGATTGTTGACATCGGCGTTTCTTTTCACGATGGCCTCTGCGAACTGTATCCTTCATTGCAGTGCAGCATTGGTGGTTCAGTGGTAGAATTCTCGCCTGCCACGCGGGAGGCCCGGGTTCGATTCCCGGCCAATGCATCCTTTTCCTTTAATTGCCGTTCACGATGCCCGTGAATGCGTCCCTGTTGTCATGGTTGAAGGCCAATGCTCTGGATTGGGAAATATGTGTAGACAGAGATGAGAAATCAAATGACACACACAAATGGCTTACCTTTTGAAGCAAGCAAGGGTTTCGCCTCACTATGTTCTTGACATTCAAGGTAGGCCATATACCTTTGTGTGGACTGTAGTGTCCTGTACGCTAAATAATTCAATCTACATTATTCTGAGGCTATTGCTAGCTACACTCAGAATACAAAACAGGGTTGAGTTGGGTGGGTGGGTGGGTGGGTGGGTGGGTGGGGGGGGGGGTGGAAGGGAAGGATGAGAACCGCTCAACGCGTGTGCGTGCCTGCCTGCCGAGACATCAGAGCGAATGACGTCATCGCACCCGACGTGTTTCTTACTCCTCTACGTACGGAGCTTCGTCAGGGCAAATCAGTGGGACTAGCCAGCCTCGCAGCTAGATAAACGGATGTGTCTCGGTGGTTACCAGACTGCAACGTCTGGTTGACTCTTCCGGGGTTCCGCATGCAGGCAACTATTGTGGATACTTCCCTAATTCATCCAGGACAGCGACATTTTACCACCAGTCACTCGTGAAGTATTTCTCGCATAGATTCAAAGCGTGTATCGATAATACCGCGCATGGGAATTATCACCATTTAACTGACGGCTAGGTTAAAACATTTAAAACCATATAGCATGCGGTATCATCCCACGCTCAGTACCGGCAGGGAACAGTCACAGTTGGCACTGCTATCTTTATCATCTTTGAGCTGATGGTTGGTCGTTCAGATGACTTTCCTTAATCATTGCAACATAGTGCCGCCCGGCCAAACTTGATATATACCGCGACATATTGCAATGTGCCATATTATATTGCCGTTATAGTAATGAAACCATTGGAGGTGGTTGGGTAGCGCTCACAAGCCCATCTTTTGGTCAGTCAGTCACGATGTTTCCTTTTACCGCTTGTGACACCAGGATCCCTTGAAAGGTGTGCGAAGGTTAAACTTTCATTTAGGCCACTGGAATGTGTTGTCGCATGCTGGTATATCCTCTCTGATTGTTGACATCGGCGTTTCTTTTCACGATGGCCTCTGCGAACTGTATCCTTCATTGCAGTGCAGCATTGGTGGTTCAGTGGTAGAATTCTCGCCTGCCACGCGGGAGGCCCGGGTTCGATTCCCGGCCAATGCATCCTTTTTCCTTTAATTGCCGTTCACGATGCCCGTGAATGCGTCCCTGTTGTCATGGTTGAAGGCCAATGCTCTGGATTGGGAAATATGTGTAGACAGAGATGAGAAATCAAATGACACACACAAATGGCTTACCTTTTGAAGCAAGCAAGGGTTTCGCCTCACTATGTTCTTGACATTCAAGGTAGGCCATATACCTTTGTGTGGACTGTAGTGTCCTGTACGCTAAATAATTCAATCTACATTATTCTGAGGCTATTGCTAGCTACACTCAGAATACAAAACAGGGTTGAGTTGGGTGGGTGGGTGGGGGGGGGGGTGGAAGGGAAGGATGAGAACCGCTCAACGCGTGTGCGTGCCTGCCTGCCGAGACATCAGAGCGAATGACGTCATCGCACCCGACGTGTTTCTTACTCCTCTACGTACGGAGCTTCGTCAGGGCAAATCAGTGGGACTAGCCAGCCTCGCAGCTAGATAAACGGATGTGTCTCGGTGGTTACCAGACTGCAACGTCTGGTTGACTCTTCCGGGGTTCCGCATGCAGGCAACTATTGTGGATACTTCCCTAATTCATCCAGGACAGCGACATTTTACCACCAGTCACTCGTGAAGTATTTCTCGCATAGATTCAAAGCGTGTATCGATAATACCGCGCATGGGAATTATCACCATTTAACTGACGGCTAGGTTAAAACATTTAAAACCATATAGCATGCGGTATCATCCCACGCTCAGTACCGGCAGGGAACAGTCACAGTTGGCACTGCTATCTTTATCATCTTTGAGCTGATGGTTGGTCGTTCAGATGACTTTCCTTAATCATTGCAACATAGTGCCGCCCGGCCAAACTTGATATATACCGCGACATATTGCAATGTGCCATATTATATTGCCGTTATAGTAATGAAACCATTGGAGGTGGTTGGGTAGCGCTCACAAGCCCATCTTTTGGTCAGTCAGTCACGATGTTTCCTTTTACCGCTTGTGACACCAGGATCCCTTGAAAGGTGTGCGAAGGTTAAACTTTCATTTAGGCCACTGGAATGTGTTGTCGCATGCTGGTATATCCTCTCTGATTGTTGACATCGGCGTTTCTTTTCACGATGGCCTCTGCGAACTGTATCCTTCATTGCAGTGCAGCATTGGTGGTTCAGTGGTAGAATTCGGGTTCGATTCCCGGCCAATGCATCCTTTTTCCTTTAATTGCCGTTCACGATGCCCGTGAATGCGTCCCTGTTGTCATGGTTGAAGGCCAATGCTCTGGATTGGGAAATATGTGTAGACAGAGATGAGAAATCAAATGACACACACAAATGGCTTACCTTTTGAAGCAAGCAAGGGTTTCGCCTCACTATGTTCTTGACATTCAAGGTAGGCCATATACCTTTGTGTGGACTGTAGTGTCCTGTACGCTAAATAATTCAATCTACATTATTCTGAGGCTATTGCTAGCTACACTCAGAATACAAAACAGGGTTGAGTTGGGTGGGTGGGTGGGGGGGGGGGGTGGAAGGGAAGGATGAGAACCGCTCAACGCGTGTGCGTGCCTGCCTGCCGAGACATCAGAGCGAATGACGTCATCGCACCCGACGTGTTTCTTACTCCTCTACGTACGGAGCTTCGTCAGGGCAAATCAGTGGGACTAGCCAGCCTCGCAGCTAGATAAACGGATGTGTCTCGGTGGTTACCAGACTGCAACGTCTGGTTGACTCTTCCGGGGTTCCGCATGCAGGCAACTATTGTGGATACTTCCCTAATTCATCCAGGACAGCGACATTTTACCACCAGTCACTCGTGAAGTATTTCTCGCATAGATTCAAAGCGTGTATCGATAATACCGCGCATGGGAATTATCACCATTTAACTGACGGCTAGGTTAAAACATTTAAAACCATATAGCATGCGGTATCATCCCACGCTCAGTACCGGCAGGGAACAGTCACAGTTGGCACTGCTATCTTTATCATCTTTGAGCTGATGGTTGGTCGTTCAGATGACTTTCCTTAATCATTGCAACATAGTGCCGCCCGGCCAAACTTGATATATACCGCGACATATTGCAATGTGCCATATTATATTGCCGTTATAGTAATGAAACCATTGGAGGTGGTTGGGTAGCGCTCACAAGCCCATCTTTTGGTCAGTCAGTCACGATGTTTCCTTTTACCGCTTGTGACACCAGGATCCCTTGAAAGGTGTGCGAAGGTTAAACTTTCATTTAGGCCACTGGAATGTGTTGTCGCATGCTGGTATATCCTCTCTGATTGTTGACATCGGCGTTTCTTTTCACGATGGCCTCTGCGAACTGTATCCTTCATTGCAGTGCAGCATTGGTGGTTCAGTGGTAGAATTCTCGCCTGCCACGCGGGAGGCCCGGGTTCGATTCCCGGCCAATGCATCCTTTTTCCTTTAATTAATTGCCGTTCACGATGCCCGTGAATGCGTCCCTGTTGTCATGGTTGAAGGCCAATGCTCTGGATTGGGAAATATGTGTAGACAGAGATGAGAAATCAAATGACACACACAAATGGCTTACCTTTTGAAGCAAGCAAGGGTTTCGCCTCACTATGTTCTTGACATTCAAGGTAGGCCATATACCTTTGTGTGGACTGTAGTGTCCTGTACGCTAAATAATTCAATCTACATTATTCTGAGGCTATTGCTAGCTACACTCAGAATACAAAACAGGGTTGAGTTGGGTGGGTGGGTGGGTGGGTGGGTGGGGGGGGGGGTGGAAGGGAAGGATGAGAACCGCTCAACGCGTGTGCGTGCCTGCCTGCCGAGACATCAGAGCGAATGACGTCATCGCACCCGACGTGTTTCTTACTCCTCTACGTACGGAGCTTCGTCAGGGCAAATCAGTGGGACTAGCCAGCCTCGCAGCTAGATAAACGGATGTGTCTCGGTGGTTACCAGACTGCAACGTCTGGTTGACTCTTCCGGGGTTCCGCATGCAGGCAACTATTGTGGATACTTCCCTAATTCATCCAGGACAGCGACATTTTACCACCAGTCACTCGTGAAGTATTTCTCGCATAGATTCAAAGCGTGTATCGATAATACCGCGCATGGGAATTATCACCATTTAACTGACGGCTAGGTTAAAACATTTAAAACCATATAGCATGCGGTATCATCCCACGCTCAGTACCGGCAGGGAACAGTCACAGTTGGCACTGCTATCTTTATCATCTTTGAGCTGATGGTTGGTCGTTCAGATGACTTTCCTTAATCATTGCAACATAGTGCCGCCCGGCCAAACTTGATATATACCGCGACATATTGCAATGTGCCATATTATATTGCCGTTATAGTAATGAAACCATTGGAGGTGGTTGGGTAGCGCTCACAAGCCCATCTTTTGGTCAGTCAGTCACGATGTTTCCTTTTACCGCTTGTGACACCAGGATCCCTTGAAAGGTGTGCGAAGGTTAAACTTTCATTTAGGCCACTGGAATGTGTTGTCGCATGCTGGTATATCCTCTCTGATTGTTGACATCGGCGTTTCTTTTCACGATGGCCTCTGCGAACTGTATCCTTCATTGCAGTGCAGCATTGGTGGTTCAGTGGTAGAATTCGGGTTCGATTCCCGGCCAATGCATCCTTTTTCCTTTAATTGCCGTTCACGATGCCCGTGAATGCGTCCCTGTTGTCATGGTTGAAGGCCAATGCTCTGGATTGGGAAATATGTGTAGACAGAGATGAGAAATCAAATGACACACACAAATGGCTTACCTTTTGAAGCAAGCAAGGGTTTCGCCTCACTATGTTCTTGACATTCAAGGTAGGCCATATACCTTTGTGTGGACTGTAGTGTCCTGTACGCTAAATAATTCAATCTACATTATTCTGAGGCTATTGCTAGCTACACTCAGAATACAAAACAGGGTTGAGTTGGGTGGGTGGGTGGGTGGGTGGGTGGGGGGGGGGGTGGAAGGGAAGGATGAGAACCGCTCAACGCGTGTGCGTGCCTGCCTGCCGAGACATCAGAGCGAATGACGTCATCGCACCCGACGTGTTTCTTACTCCTCTACGTACGGAGCTTCGTCAGGGCAAATCAGTGGGACTAGCCAGCCTCGCAGCTAGATAAACGGATGTGTCTCGGTGGTTACCAGACTGCAACGTCTGGTTGACTCTTCCGGGGTTCCGCATGCAGGCAACTATTGTGGATACTTCCCTAATTCATCCAGGACAGCGACATTTTACCACCAGTCACTCGTGAAGTATTTCTCGCATAGATTCAAAGCGTGTATCGATAATACCGCGCATGGGAATTATCACCATTTAACTGACGGCTAGGTTAAAACATTTAAAACCATATAGCATGCGGTATCATCCCACGCTCAGTACCGGCAGGGAACAGTCACAGTTGGCACTGCTATCTTTATCATCTTTGAGCTGATGGTTGGTCGTTCAGATGACTTTCCTTAATCATTGCAACATAGTGCCGCCCGGCCAAACTTGATATATACCGCGACATATTGCAATGTGCCATATTATATTGCCGTTATAGTAATGAAACCATTGGAGGTGGTTGGGTAGCGCTCACAAGCCCATCTTTTGGTCAGTCAGTCACGATGTTTCCTTTTACCGCTTGTGACACCAGGATCCCTTGAAAGGTGTGCGAAGGTTAAACTTTCATTTAGGCCACTGGAATGTGTTGTCGCATGCTGGTATATCCTCTCTGATTGTTGACATCGGCGTTTCTTTTCACGATGGCCTCTGCGAACTGTATCCTTCATTGCAGTGCAGCATTGGTGGTTCAGTGGTAGAATTCTCGCCTGCCACGCGGGAGGCCCGGGTTCGATTCCCGGCCAATGCATCCTTTTTCCTTTAATTGCCGTTCACGATGCCCGTGAATGCGTCCCTGTTGTCATGGTTGAAGGCCAATGCTCTGGATTGGGAAATATGTGTAGACAGAGATGAGAAATCAAATGACACACACAAATGGCTTACCTTTTGAAGCAAGCAAGGGTTTCGCCTCACTATGTTCTTGACATTCAAGGTAGGCCATATACCTTTGTGTGGACTGTATTATATTGCCGTTATAGTAATGAAACCATTGGAGGTGGTTGGGTAGCGCTCACAAGCCCATCTTTTGGTCAGTCAGTCACGATGTTTCCTTTTACCGCTTGTGACACCAGGATCCCTTGAAAGGTGTGCGAAGGTTAAACTTTCATTTAGGCCACTGGAATGTGTTGTCGCATGCTGGTATATCCTCTCTGATTGTTGACATCGGCGTTTCTTTTCACGATGGCCTCTGCGAACTGTATCCTTCATTGCAGTGCAGCATTGGTGGTTCAGTGGTAGAATTCTCGCCTGCCACGCGGGAGGCCCGGGTTCGATTCCCGGCCAATGCATCCTTTTTCCTTTAATTGCCGTTCACGATGCCCGTGAATGCGTCCCTGTTGTCATGGTTGAAGGCCAATGCTCTGGATTGGGAAATATGTGTAGACAGAGATGAGAAATCAAATGACACACACAAATGGCTTACCTTTTGAAGCAAGCAAGGGTTTCGCCTCACTATGTTCTTGACATTCAAGGTAGGCCATATACCTTTGTGTGGACTGTATTATATTGCCGTTATAGTAATGAAACCATTGGAGGTGGTTGGGTAGCGCTCACAAGCCCATCTTTTGGTCAGTCAGTCACGATGTTTCCTTTTACCGCTTGTGACACCAGGATCCCTTGAAAGGTGTGCGAAGGTTAAACTTTCATTTAGGCCACTGGAATGTGTTGTCGCATGCTGGTATATCCTCTCTGATTGTTGACATCGGCGTTTCTTTTCACGATGGCCTCTGCGAACTGTATCCTTCATTGCAGTGCAGCATTGGTGGTTCAGTGGTAGAATTCGGGTTCGATTCCCGGCCAATGCATCCTTTTTCCTTTAATTGCCGTTCACGATGCCCGTGAATGCGTCCCTGTTGTCATGGTTGAAGGCCAATGCTCTGGATTGGGAAATATGTGTAGACAGAGATGAGAAATCAAATGACACACACAAATGGCTTACCTTTTGAAGCAAGCAAGGGTTTCGCCTCACTATGTTCTTGACATTCAAGGTAGGCCATATACCTTTGTGTGGACTGTAGTGTCCTGTACGCTAAATAATTCAATCTACATTATTCTGAGGCTATTGCTAGCTACACTCAGAATACAAAACAGGGTTGAGTTGGGTGGGTGGGTGGGTGGGTGGGTGGGGGGGGGGGTGGAAGGGAAGGATGAGAACCGCTCAACGCGTGTGCGTGCCTGCCTGCCGAGACATCAGAGCGAATGACGTCATCGCACCCGACGTGTTTCTTACTCCTCTACGTACGGAGCTTCGTCAGGGCAAATCAGTGGGACTAGCCAGCCTCGCAGCTAGATAAACGGATGTGTCTCGGTGGTTACCAGACTGCAACGTCTGGTTGACTCTTCCGGGGTTCCGCATGCAGGCAACTATTGTGGATACTTCCCTAATTCATCCAGGACAGCGACATTTTACCACCAGTCACTCGTGAAGTATTTCTCGCATAGATTCAAAGCGTGTATCGATAATACCGCGCATGGGAATTATCACCATTTAACTGACGGCTAGGTTAAAACATTTAAAACCATATAGCATGCGGTATCATCCCACGCTCAGTACCGGCAGGGAACAGTCACAGTTGGCACTGCTATCTTTATCATCTTTGAGCTGATGGTTGGTCGTTCAGATGACTTTCCTTAATCATTGCAACATAGTGCCGCCCGGCCAAACTTGATATATACCGCGACATATTGCAATGTGCCATATTATATTGCCGTTATAGTAATGAAACCATTGGAGGTGGTTGGGTAGCGCTCACAAGCCCATCTTTTGGTCAGTCAGTCACGATGTTTCCTTTTACCGCTTGTGACACCAGGATCCCTTGAAAGGTGTGCGAAGGTTAAACTTTCATTTAGGCCACTGGAATGTGTTGTCGCATGCTGGTATATCCTCTCTGATTGTTGACATCGGCGTTTCTTTTAACGATGGCCTCTGCGAACTGTATCCTTCATTGCAGTGCAGCATTGGTGGTTCAGTGGTAGAATTCTCGCCTGCCACGCGGGAGGCCCGGGTTCGATTCCCGGCCAATGCATCCTTTTTCCTTTAATTGCCGTTCACGATGCCCGTGAATGCGTCCCTGTTGTCATGGTTGAAGGCCAATGCTCTGGATTGGGAAATATGTGTAGACAGAGATGAGAAATCAAATGACACACACAAATGGCTTACCTTTTGAAGCAAGCAAGGGTTTCGCCTCACTATGTTCTTGACATTCAAGGTAGGCCATATACCTTTGTGTGGACTGTAGTGTCCTGTACGCTAAATAATTCAATCTACATTATTCTGAGGCTATTGCTAGCTACACTCAGAATACAAAACAGGGTTGAGTTGGGTGGGTGGGTGGGTGGGTGGGTGGGGGGGGGTGGGTGGGGGGGGGGTGGAAGGGAAGGATGAGAACCGCTCAACGCGTGTGCGTGCCTGCCTGCCGAGACATCAGAGCGAATGACGTCATCGCACCCGACGTGTTTCTTACTCCTCTACGTACGGAGCTTCGTCAGGGCAAATCAGTGGGACTAGCCAGCCTCGCAGCTAGATAAACGGATGTGTCTCGGTGGTTACCAGACTGCAACGTCTGGTTGACTCTTCCGGGGTTCCGCATGCAGGCAACTATTGTGGATACTTCCCTAATTCATCCAGGACAGCGACATTTTACCACCAGTCACTCGTGAAGTATTTCTCGCATAGATTCAAAGCGTGTATCGATAATACCGCGCATGGGAATTATCACCATTTAACTGACGGCTAGGTTAAAACATTTAAAACCATATAGCATGCGGTATCATCCCACGCTCAGTACCGGCAGGGAACAGTCACAGTTGGCACTGCTATCTTTATCATCTTTGAGCTGATGGTTGGTCGTTCAGATGACTTTCCTTAATCATTGCAACATAGTGCCGCCCGGCCAAACTTGATATATACCGCGACATATTGCAATGTGCCATATTATATTGCCGTTATAGTAATGAAACCATTGGAGGTGGTTGGGTAGCGCTCACAAGCCCATCTTTTGGTCAGTCAGTCACGATGTTTCCTTTTACCGCTTGTGACACCAGGATCCCTTGAAAGGTGTGCGAAGGTTAAACTTTCATTTAGGCCACTGGAATGTGTTGTCGCATGCTGGTATATCCTCTCTGATTGTTGACATCGGCGTTTCTTTTAACGATGGCCTCTGCGAACTGTATCCTTCATTGCAGTGCAGCATTGGTGGTTCAGTGGTAGAATTCTCGCCTGCCACGCGGGAGGCCCGGGTTCGATTCCCGGCCAATGCATCCTTTTTCCTTTAATTGCCGTTCACGATGCCCGTGAATGCGTCCCTGTTGTCATGGTTGAAGGCCAATGCTCTGGATTGGGAAATATGTGTAGACAGAGATGAGAAATCAAATGACACACACAAATGGCTTACCTTTTGAAGCAAGCAAGGGTTTCGCCTCACTATGTTCTTGACATTCAAGGTAGGCCATATACCTTTGTGTGGACTGTAGTGTCCTGTACGCTAAATAATTCAATCTACATTATTCTGAGGCTATTGCTAGCTACACTCAGAATACAAAACAGGGTTGAGTTGGGTGGGTGGGTGGGGGGGGGGGGTGGAAGGGAAGGATGAGAACCGCTCAACGCGTGTGCGTGCCTGCCTGCCGAGACATCAGAGCGAATGACGTCATCGCACCCGACGTGTTTCTTACTCCTCTACGTACGGAGCTTCGTCAGGGCAAATCAGTGGGACTAGCCAGCCTCGCAGCTAGATAAACGGATGTGTCTCGGTGGTTACCAGACTGCAACGTCTGGTTGACTCTTCCGGGGTTCCGCATGCAGGCAACTATTGTGGATACTTCCCTAATTCATCCAGGACAGCGACATTTTACCACCAGTCACTCGTGAAGTATTTCTCGCATAGATTCAAAGCGTGTATCGATAATACCGCGCATGGGAATTATCACCATTTAACTGACGGCTAGGTTAAAACATTTAAAACCATATAGCATGCGGTATCATCCCACGCTCAGTACCGGCAGGGAACAGTCACAGTTGGCACTGCTATCTTTATCATCTTTGAGCTGATGGTTGGTCGTTCAGATGACTTTCCTTAATCATTGCAACATAGTGCCGCCCGGCCAAACTTGATATATACCGCGACATATTGCAATGTGCCATATTATATTGCCGTTATAGTAATGAAACCATTGGAGGTGGTTGGGTAGCGCTCACAAGCCCATCTTTTGGTCAGTCAGTCACGATGTTTCCTTTTACCGCTTGTGACACCAGGATCCCTTGAAAGGTGTGCGAAGGTTAAACTTTCATTTAGGCCACTGGAATGTGTTGTCGCATGCTGGTATATCCTCTCTGATTGTTGACATCGGCGTTTCTTTTCACGATGGCCTCTGCGAACTGTATCCTTCATTGCAGTGCAGCATTGGTGGTTCAGTGGTAGAATTCTCGCCTGCCACGCGGGAGGCCCGGGTTCGATTCCCGGCCAATGCATCCTTTTTCCTTTAATTGCCGTTCACGATGCCCGTGAATGCGTCCCTGTTGTCATGGTTGAAGGCCAATGCTCTGGATTGGGAAATATGTGTAGACAGAGATGAGAAATCAAATGACACACACAAATGGCTTACCTTTTGAAGCAAGCAAGGGTTTCGCCTCACTATGTTCTTGACATTCAAGGTAGGCCATATACCTTTGTGTGGACTGTAGTGTCCTGTACGCTAAATAATTCAATCTACATTATTCTGAGGCTATTGCTAGCTACACTCAGAATACAAAACAGGGTTGAGTTGGGTGGGTGGGTGGGTGGGTGGGTGGGGGGGGGGGTGGAAGGGAAGGATGAGAACCGCTCAACGCGTGTGCGTGCCTGCCTGCCGAGACATCAGAGCGAATGACGTCATCGCACCCGACGTGTTTCTTACTCCTCTACGTACGGAGCTTCGTCAGGGCAAATCAGTGGGACTAGCCAGCCTCGCAGCTAGATAAACGGATGTGTCTCGGTGGTTACCAGACTGCAACGTCTGGTTGACTCTTCCGGGGTTCCGCATGCAGGCAACTATTGTGGATACTTCCCTAATTCATCCAGGACAGCGACATTTTACCACCAGTCACTCGTGAAGTATTTCTCGCATAGATTCAAAGCGTGTATCGATAATACCGCGCATGGGAATTATCACCATTTAACTGACGGCTAGGTTAAAACATTTAAAACCATATAGCATGCGGTATCATCCCACGCTCAGTACCGGCAGGGAACAGTCACAGTTGGCACTGCTATCTTTATCATCTTTGAGCTGATGGTTGGTCGTTCAGATGACTTTCCTTAATCATTGCAACATAGTGCCGCCCGGCCAAACTTGATATATACCGCGACATATTGCAATGTGCCATATTATATTGCCGTTATAGTAATGAAACCATTGGAGGTGGTTGGGTAGCGCTCACAAGCCCATCTTTTGGTCAGTCAGTCACGATGTTTCCTTTTACCGCTTGTGACACCAGGATCCCTTGAAAGGTGTGCGAAGGTTAAACTTTCATTTAGGCCACTGGAATGTGTTGTCGCATGCTGGTATATCCTCTCTGATTGTTGACATCGGCGTTTCTTTTCACGATGGCCTCTGCGAACTGTATCCTTCATTGCAGTGCAGCATTGGTGGTTCAGTGGTAGAATTCTCGCCTGCCACGCGGGAGGCCCGGGTTCGATTCCCGGCCAATGCATCCTTTTTCCTTTAATTGCCGTTCACGATGCCCGTGAATGCGTCCCTGTTGTCATGGTTGAAGGCCAATGCTCTGGATTGGGAAATATGTGTAGACAGAGATGAGAAATCAAATGACACACACAAATGGCTTACCTTTTGAAGCAAGCAAGGGTTTCGCCTCACTATGTTCTTGACATTCAAGGTAGGCCATATACCTTTGTGTGGACTGTAGTGTCCTGTACGCTAAATAATTCAATCTACATTATTCTGAGGCTATTGCTAGCTACACTCAGAATACAAAACAGGGTTGAGTTGGGTGGGTGGGTGGGTGGGTGGGGGGGGGGGTGGAAGGGAAGGATGAGAACCGCTCAACGCGTGTGCGTGCCTGCCTGCCGAGACATCAGAGCGAATGACGTCATCGCACCCGACGTGTTTCTTACTCCTCTACGTACGGAGCTTCGTCAGGGCAAATCAGTGGGACTAGCCAGCCTCGCAGCTAGATAAACGGATGTGTCTCGGTGGTTACCAGACTGCAACGTCTGGTTGACTCTTCCGGGGTTCCGCATGCAGGCAACTATTGTGGATACTTCCCTAATTCATCCAGGACAGCGACATTTTACCACCAGTCACTCGTGAAGTATTTCTCGCATAGATTCAAAGCGTGTATCGATAATACCGCGCATGGGAATTATCACCATTTAACTGACGGCTAGGTTAAAACATTTAAAACCATATAGCATGCGGTATCATCCCACGCTCAGTACCGGCAGGGAACAGTCACAGTTGGCACTGCTATCTTTATCATCTTTGAGCTGATGGTTGGTCGTTCAGATGACTTTCCTTAATCATTGCAACATAGTGCCGCCCGGCCAAACTTGATATATACCGCGACATATTGCAATGTGCCATATTATATTGCCGTTATAGTAATGAAACCATTGGAGGTGGTTGGGTAGCGCTCACAAGCCCATCTTTTGGTCAGTCAGTCACGATGTTTCCTTTTACCGCTTGTGACACCAGGATCCCTTGAAAGGTGTGCGAAGGTTAAACTTTCATTTAGGCCACTGGAATGTGTTGTCGCATGCTGGTATATCCTCTCTGATTGTTGACATCGGCGTTTCTTTTCACGATGGCCTCTGCGAACTGTATCCTTCATTGCAGTGCAGCATTGGTGGTTCAGTGGTAGAATTCTCGCCTGCCACGCGGGAGGCCCGGGTTCGATTCCCGGCCAATGCATCCTTTTTCCTTTAATTGCCGTTCACGATGCCCGTGAATGCGTCCCTGTTGTCATGGTTGAAGGCCAATGCTCTGGATTGGGAAATATGTGTAGACAGAGATGAGAAATCAAATGACACACACAAATGGCTTACCTTTTGAAGCAAGCAAGGGTTTCGCCTCACTATGTTCTTGACATTCAAGGTAGGCCATATACCTTTGTGTGGACTGTAGTGTCCTGTACGCTAAATAATTCAATCTACATTATTCTGAGGCTATTGCTAGCTACACTCAGAATACAAAACAGGGTTGAGTTGGGTGGGTGGGTGGGGGGGGGGGTGGAAGGGAAGGATGAGAACCGCTCAACGCGTGTGCGTGCCTGCCTGCCGAGACATCAGAGCGAATGACGTCATCGCACCCGACGTGTTTCTTACTCCTCTACGTACGGAGCTTCGTCAGGGCAAATCAGTGGGACTAGCCAGCCTCGCAGCTAGATAAACGGATGTGTCTCGGTGGTTACCAGACTGCAACGTCTGGTTGACTCTTCCGGGGTTCCGCATGCAGGCAACTATTGTGGATACTTCCCTAATTCATCCAGGACAGCGACATTTTACCACCAGTCACTCGTGAAGTATTTCTCGCATAGATTCAAAGCGTGTATCGATAATACCGCGCATGGGAATTATCACCATTTAACTGACGGCTAGGTTAAAACATTTAAAACCATATAGCATGCGGTATCATCCCACGCTCAGTACCGGCAGGGAACAGTCACAGTTGGCACTGCTATCTTTATCATCTTTGAGCTGATGGTTGGTCGTTCAGATGACTTTCCTTAATCATTGCAACATAGTGCCGCCCGGCCAAACTTGATATATACCGCGACATATTGCAATGTGCCATATTATATTGCCGTTATAGTAATGAAACCATTGGAGGTGGTTGGGTAGCGCTCACAAGCCCATCTTTTGGTCAGTCAGTCACGATGTTTCCTTTTACCGCTTGTGACACCAGGATCCCTTGAAAGGTGTGCGAAGGTTAAACTTTCATTTAGGCCACTGGAATGTGTTGTCGCATGCTGGTATATCCTCTCTGATTGTTGACATCGGCGTTTCTTTTCACGATGGCCTCTGCGAACTGTATCCTTCATTGCAGTGCAGCATTGGTGGTTCAGTGGTAGAATTCTCGCCTGCCACGCGGGAGGCCCGGGTTCGATTCCCGGCCAATGCATCCTTTTTCCTTTAATTGCCGTTCACGATGCCCGTGAATGCGTCCCTGTTGTCATGGTTGAAGGCCAATGCTCTGGATTGGGAAATATGTGTAGACAGAGATGAGAAATCAAATGACACACACAAATGGCTTACCTTTTGAAGCAAGCAAGGGTTTCGCCTCACTATGTTCTTGACATTCAAGGTAGGCCATATACCTTTGTGTGGACTGTAGTGTCCTGTACGCTAAATAATTCAATCTACATTATTCTGAGGCTATTGCTAGCTACACTCAGAATACAAAACAGGGTTGAGTTGGGTGGGTGGGTGGGTGGGTGGGTGGGGGGGGGGTGGAAGGGAAGGATGAGAACCGCTCAACGCGTGTGCGTGCCTGCCTGCCGAGACATCAGAGCGAATGACGTCATCGCACCCGACGTGTTTCTTACTCCTCTACGTACGGAGCTTCGTCAGGGCAAATCAGTGGGACTAGCCAGCCTCGCAGCTAGATAAACGGATGTGTCTCGGTGGTTACCAGACTGCAACGTCTGGTTGACTCTTCCGGGGTTCCGCATGCAGGCAACTATTGTGGATACTTCCCTAATTCATCCAGGACAGCGACATTTTACCACCAGTCACTCGTGAAGTATTTCTCGCATAGATTCAAAGCGTGTATCGATAATACCGCGCATGGGAATTATCACCATTTAACTGACGGCTAGGTTAAAACATTTAAAACCATATAGCATGCGGTATCATCCCACGCTCAGTACCGGCAGGGAACAGTCACAGTTGGCACTGCTATCTTTATCATCTTTGAGCTGATGGTTGGTCGTTCAGATGACTTTCCTTAATCATTGCAACATAGTGCCGCCCGGCCAAACTTGATATATACCGCGACATATTGCAATGTGCCATATTATATTGCCGTTATAGTAATGAAACCATTGGAGGTGGTTGGGTAGCGCTCACAAGCCCATCTTTTGGTCAGTCAGTCACGATGTTTCCTTTTACCGCTTGTGACACCAGGATCCCTTGAAAGGTGTGCGAAGGTTAAACTTTCATTTAGGCCACTGGAATGTGTTGTCGCATGCTGGTATATCCTCTCTGATTGTTGACATCGGCGTTTCTTTTCACGATGGCCTCTGCGAACTGTATCCTTCATTGCAGTGCAGCATTGGTGGTTCAGTGGTAGAATTCTCGCCTGCCACGCGGGAGGCCCGGGTTCGATTCCCGGCCAATGCATCCTTTTTCCTTTAATTGCCGTTCACGATGCCCGTGAATGCGTCCCTGTTGTCATGGTTGAAGGCCAATGCTCTGGATTGGGAAATATGTGTAGACAGAGATGAGAAATCAAATGACACACACAAATGGCTTACCTTTTGAAGCAAGCAAGGGTTTCGCCTCACTATGTTCTTGACATTCAAGGTAGGCCATATACCTTTGTGTGGACTGTATTATATTGCCGTTATAGTAATGAAACCATTGGAGGTGGTTGGGTAGCGCTCACAAGCCCATCTTTTGGTCAGTCAGTCACGATGTTTCCTTTTACCGCTTGTGACACCAGGATCCCTTGAAAGGTGTGCGAAGGTTAAACTTTCATTTAGGCCACTGGAATGTGTTGTCGCATGCTGGTATATCCTCTCTGATTGTTGACATCGGCGTTTCTTTTCACGATGGCCTCTGCGAACTGTATCCTTCATTGCAGTGCAGCATTGGTGGTTCAGTGGTAGAATTCTCGCCTGCCACGCGGGAGGCCCGGGTTCGATTCCCGGCCAATGCATCCTTTTTCCTTTAATTGCCGTTCACGATGCCCGTGAATGCGTCCCTGTTGTCATGGTTGAAGGCCAATGCTCTGGATTGGGAAATATGTGTAGACAGAGATGAGAAATCAAATGACACACACAAATGGCTTACCTTTTGAAGCAAGCAAGGGTTTCGCCTCACTATGTTCTTGACATTCAAGGTAGGCCATATACCTTTGTGTGGACTGTAGTGTCCTGTACGCTAAATAATTCAATCTACATTATTCTGAGGCTATTGCTAGCTACACTCAGAATACAAAACAGGGTTGAGTTGGGTGGGTGGGGGGGGGGTGGGTGGGGGGGGGGTGGAAGGGAAGGATGAGAACCGCTCAACGCGTGTGCGTGCCTGCCTGCCGAGACATCAGAGCGAATGACGTCATCGCACCCGACGTGTTTCTTACTCCTCTACGTACGGAGCTTCGTCAGGGCAAATCAGTGGGACTAGCCAGCCTCGCAGCTAGATAAACGGATGTGTCTCGGTGGTTACCAGACTGCAACGTCTGGTTGACTCTTCCGGGGTTCCGCATGCAGGCAACTATTGTGGATACTTCCCTAATTCATCCAGGACAGCGACATTTTACCACCAGTCACTCGTGAAGTATTTCTCGCATAGATTCAAAGCGTGTATCGATAATACCGCGCATGGGAATTATCACCATTTAACTGACGGCTAGGTTAAAACATTTAAAACCATATAGCATGCGGTATCATCCCACGCTCAGTACCGGCAGGGAACAGTCACAGTTGGCACTGCTATCTTTATCATCTTTGAGCTGATGGTTGGTCGTTCAGATGACTTTCCTTAATCATTGCAACATAGTGCCGCCCGGCCAAACTTGATATATACCGCGACATATTGCAATGTGCCATATTATATTGCCGTTATAGTAATGAAACCATTGGAGGTGGTTGGGTAGCGCTCACAAGCCCATCTTTTGGTCAGTCAGTCACGATGTTTCCTTTTACCGCTTGTGACACCAGGATCCCTTGAAAGGTGTGCGAAGGTTAAACTTTCATTTAGGCCACTGGAATGTGTTGTCGCATGCTGGTATATCCTCTCTGATTGTTGACATCGGCGTTTCTTTTCACGATGGCCTCTGCGAACTGTATCCTTCATTGCAGTGCAGCATTGGTGGTTCAGTGGTAGAATTCGGGTTCGATTCCCGGCCAATGCATCCTTTTTCCTTTAATTGCCGTTCACGATGCCCGTGAATGCGTCCCTGTTGTCATGGTTGAAGGCCAATGCTCTGGATTGGGAAATATGTGTAGACAGAGATGAGAAATCAAATGACACACACAAATGGCTTACCTTTTGAAGCAAGCAAGGGTTTCGCCTCACTATGTTCTTGACATTCAAGGTAGGCCATATACCTTTGTGTGGACTGTAGTGTCCTGTACGCTAAATAATTCAATCTACATTATTCTGAGGCTATTGCTAGCTACACTCAGAATACAAAACAGGGTTGAGTTGGGTGGGTGGGTGGGTGGGTGGGTGGGTGGGGGGGGGGGTGGAAGGGAAGGATGAGAACCGCTCAACGCGTGTGCGTGCCTGCCTGCCGAGACATCAGAGCGAATGACGTCATCGCACCCGACGTGTTTCTTACTCCTCTACGTACGGAGCTTCGTCAGGGCAAATCAGTGGGACTAGCCAGCCTCGCAGCTAGATAAACGGATGTGTCTCGGTGGTTACCAGACTGCAACGTCTGGTTGACTCTTCCGGGGTTCCGCATGCAGGCAACTATTGTGGATACTTCCCTAATTCATCCAGGACAGCGACATTTTACCACCAGTCACTCGTGAAGTATTTCTCGCATAGATTCAAAGCGTGTATCGATAATACCGCGCATGGGAATTATCACCATTTAACTGACGGCTAGGTTAAAACATTTAAAACCATATAGCATGCGGTATCATCCCACGCTCAGTACCGGCAGGGAACAGTCACAGTTGGCACTGCTATCTTTATCATCTTTGAGCTGATGGTTGGTCGTTCAGATGACTTTCCTTAATCATTGCAACATAGTGCCGCCCGGCCAAACTTGATATATACCGCGACATATTGCAATGTGCCATATTATATTGCCGTTATAGTAATGAAACCATTGGAGGTGGTTGGGTAGCGCTCACAAGCCCATCTTTTGGTCAGTCAGTCACGATGTTTCCTTTTACCGCTTGTGACACCAGGATCCCTTGAAAGGTGTGCGAAGGTTAAACTTTCATTTAGGCCACTGGAATGTGTTGTCGCATGCTGGTATATCCTCTCTGATTGTTGACATCGGCGTTTCTTTTAACGATGGCCTCTGCGAACTGTATCCTTCATTGCAGTGCAGCATTGGTGGTTCAGTGGTAGAATTCTCGCCTGCCACGCGGGAGGCCCGGGTTCGATTCCCGGCCAATGCATCCTTTTTCCTTTAATTGCCGTTCACGATGCCCGTGAATGCGTCCCTGTTGTCATGGTTGAAGGCCAATGCTCTGGATTGGGAAATATGTGTAGACAGAGATGAGAAATCAAATGACACACACAAATGGCTTACCTTTTGAAGCAAGCAAGGGTTTCGCCTCACTATGTTCTTGACATTCAAGGTAGGCCATATACCTTTGTGTGGACTGTAGTGTCCTGTACGCTAAATAATTCAATCTACATTATTCTGAGGCTATTGCTAGCTACACTCAGAATACAAAACAGGGTTGAGTTGGGTGGGTGGGTGGGTGGGTGGGTGGGGGGGGGTGGGTGGGGGGGGGGTGGAAGGGAAGGATGAGAACCGCTCAACGCGTGTGCGTGCCTGCCTGCCGAGACATCAGAGCGAATGACGTCATCGCACCCGACGTGTTTCTTACTCCTCTACGTACGGAGCTTCGTCAGGGCAAATCAGTGGGACTAGCCAGCCTCGCAGCTAGATAAACGGATGTGTCTCGGTGGTTACCAGACTGCAACGTCTGGTTGACTCTTCCGGGGTTCCGCATGCAGGCAACTATTGTGGATACTTCCCTAATTCATCCAGGACAGCGACATTTTACCACCAGTCACTCGTGAAGTATTTCTCGCATAGATTCAAAGCGTGTATCGATAATACCGCGCATGGGAATTATCACCATTTAACTGACGGCTAGGTTAAAACATTTAAAACCATATAGCATGCGGTATCATCCCACGCTCAGTACCGGCAGGGAACAGTCACAGTTGGCACTGCTATCTTTATCATCTTTGAGCTGATGGTTGGTCGTTCAGATGACTTTCCTTAATCATTGCAACATAGTGCCGCCCGGCCAAACTTGATATATACCGCGACATATTGCAATGTGCCATATTATATTGCCGTTATAGTAATGAAACCATTGGAGGTGGTTGGGTAGCGCTCACAAGCCCATCTTTTGGTCAGTCAGTCACGATGTTTCCTTTTACCGCTTGTGACACCAGGATCCCTTGAAAGGTGTGCGAAGGTTAAACTTTCATTTAGGCCACTGGAATGTGTTGTCGCATGCTGGTATATCCTCTCTGATTGTTGACATCGGCGTTTCTTTTCACGATGGCCTCTGCGAACTGTATCCTTCATTGCAGTGCAGCATTGGTGGTTCAGTGGTAGAATTCTCGCCTGCCACGCGGGAGGCCCGGGTTCGATTCCCGGCCAATGCATCCTTTTTCCTTTAATTGCCGTTCACGATGCCCGTGAATGCGTCCCTGTTGTCATGGTTGAAGGCCAATGCTCTGGATTGGGAAATATGTGTAGACAGAGATGAGAAATCAAATGACACACACAAATGGCTTACCTTTTGAAGCAAGCAAGGGTTTCGCCTCACTATGTTCTTGACATTCAAGGTAGGCCATATACCTTTGTGTGGACTGTAGTGTCCTGTACGCTAAATAATTCAATCTACATTATTCTGAGGCTATTGCTAGCTACACTCAGAATACAAAACAGGGTTGAGTTGGGTGGGTGGGTGGGGGGGGGGGTGGAAGGGAAGGATGAGAACCGCTCAACGCGTGTGCGTGCCTGCCTGCCGAGACATCAGAGCGAATGACGTCATCGCACCCGACGTGTTTCTTACTCCTCTACGTACGGAGCTTCGTCAGGGCAAATCAGTGGGACTAGCCAGCCTCGCAGCTAGATAAACGGATGTGTCTCGGTGGTTACCAGACTGCAACGTCTGGTTGACTCTTCCGGGGTTCCGCATGCAGGCAACTATTGTGGATACTTCCCTAATTCATCCAGGACAGCGACATTTTACCACCAGTCACTCGTGAAGTATTTCTCGCATAGATTCAAAGCGTGTATCGATAATACCGCGCATGGGAATTATCACCATTTAACTGACGGCTAGGTTAAAACATTTAAAACCATATAGCATGCGGTATCATCCCACGCTCAGTACCGGCAGGGAACAGTCACAGTTGGCACTGCTATCTTTATCATCTTTGAGCTGATGGTTGGTCGTTCAGATGACTTTCCTTAATCATTGCAACATAGTGCCGCCCGGCCAAACTTGATATATACCGCGACATATTGCAATGTGCCATATTATATTGCCGTTATAGTAATGAAACCATTGGAGGTGGTTGGGTAGCGCTCACAAGCCCATCTTTTGGTCAGTCAGTCACGATGTTTCCTTTTACCGCTTGTGACACCAGGATCCCTTGAAAGGTGTGCGAAGGTTAAACTTTCATTTAGGCCACTGGAATGTGTTGTCGCATGCTGGTATATCCTCTCTGATTGTTGACATCGGCGTTTCTTTTCACGATGGCCTCTGCGAACTGTATCCTTCATTGCAGTGCAGCATTGGTGGTTCAGTGGTAGAATTCTCGCCTGCCACGCGGGAGGCCCGGGTTCGATTCCCGGCCAATGCATCCTTTTTCCTTTAATTGCCGTTCACGATGCCCGTGAATGCGTCCCTGTTGTCATGGTTGAAGGCCAATGCTCTGGATTGGGAAATATGTGTAGACAGAGATGAGAAATCAAATGACACACACAAATGGCTTACCTTTTGAAGCAAGCAAGGGTTTCGCCTCACTATGTTCTTGACATTCAAGGTAGGCCATATACCTTTGTGTGGACTGTATTATATTGCCGTTATAGTAATGAAACCATTGGAGGTGGTTGGGTAGCGCTCACAAGCCCATCTTTTGGTCAGTCAGTCACGATGTTTCCTTTTACCGCTTGTGACACCAGGATCCCTTGAAAGGTGTGCGAAGGTTAAACTTTCATTTAGGCCACTGGAATGTGTTGTCGCATGCTGGTATATCCTCTCTGATTGTTGACATCGGCGTTTCTTTTCACGATGGCCTCTGCGAACTGTATCCTTCATTGCAGTGCAGCATTGGTGGTTCAGTGGTAGAATTCTCGCCTGCCACGCGGGAGGCCCGGGTTCGATTCCCGGCCAATGCATCCTTTTTCCTTTAATTGCCGTTCACGATGCCCGTGAATGCGTCCCTGTTGTCATGGTTGAAGGCCAATGCTCTGGATTGGGAAATATGTGTAGACAGAGATGAGAAATCAAATGACACACACAAATGGCTTACCTTTTGAAGCAAGCAAGGGTTTCGCCTCACTATGTTCTTGACATTCAAGGTAGGCCATATACCTTTGTGTGGACTGTATTATATTGCCGTTATAGTAATGAAACCATTGGAGGTGGTTGGGTAGCGCTCACAAGCCCATCTTTTGGTCAGTCAGTCACGATGTTTCCTTTTACCGCTTGTGACACCAGGATCCCTTGAAAGGTGTGCGAAGGTTAAACTTTCATTTAGGCCACTGGAATGTGTTGTCGCATGCTGGTATATCCTCTCTGATTGTTGACATCGGCGTTTCTTTTCACGATGGCCTCTGCGAACTGTATCCTTCATTGCAGTGCAGCATTGGTGGTTCAGTGGTAGAATTCTCGCCTGCCACGCGGGAGGCCCGGGTTCGATTCCCGGCCAATGCATCCTTTTTCCTTTAATTGCCGTTCACGATGCCCGTGAATGCGTCCCTGTTGTCATGGTTGAAGGCCAATGCTCTGGATTGGGAAATATGTGTAGACAGAGATGAGAAATCAAATGACACACACAAATGGCTTACCTTTTGAAGCAAGCAAGGGTTTCGCCTCACTATGTTCTTGACATTCAAGGTAGGCCATATACCTTTGTGTGGACTGTAGTGTCCTGTACGCTAAATAATTCAATCTACATTATTCTGAGGCTATTGCTAGCTACACTCAGAATACAAAACAGGGTTGAGTTGGGTGGGTGGGTGGGTGGGTGGGTGGGTGGGGGGGGGGGTGGAAGGGAAGGATGAGAACCGCTCAACGCGTGTGCGTGCCTGCCTGTCGAGACATCAGAGCGAATGACGTCATCGCACCCGACGTGTTTCTTACTCCTCTACGTACGGAGCTTCGTCAGGGCAAATCAGTGGGACTAGCCAGCCTCGCAGCTAGATAAACGGATGTGTCTCGGTGGTTACCAGACTGCAACGTCTGGTTGACTCTTCCGGGGTTCCGCATGCAGGCAACTATTGTGGATACTTCCCTAATTCATCCAGGACAGCGACATTTTACCACCAGTCACTCGTGAAGTATTTCTCGCATAGATTCAAAGCGTGTATCGATAATACCGCGCATGGGAATTATCACCATTTAACTGACGGCTAGGTTAAAACATTTAAAACCATATAGCATGCGGTATCATCCCACGCTCAGTACCGGCAGGGAACAGTCACAGTTGGCACTGCTATCTTTATCATCTTTGAGCTGATGGTTGGTCGTTCAGATGACTTTCCTTAATCATTGCAACATAGTGCCGCCCGGCCAAACTTGATATATACCGCGACATATTGCAATGTGCCATATTATATTGCCGTTATAGTAATGAAACCATTGGAGGTGGTTGGGTAGCGCTCACAAGCCCATCTTTTGGTCAGTCAGTCACGATGTTTCCTTTTACCGCTTGTGACACCAGGATCCCTTGAAAGGTGTGCGAAGGTTAAACTTTCATTTAGGCCACTGGAATGTGTTGTCGCATGCTGGTATATCCTCTCTGATTGTTGACATCGGCGTTTCTTTTCACGATGGCCTCTGCGAACTGTATCCTTCATTGCAGTGCAGCATTGGTGGTTCAGTGGTAGAATTCGGGTTCGATTCCCGGCCAATGCATCCTTTTTCCTTTAATTGCCGTTCACGATGCCCGTGAATGCGTCCCTGTTGTCATGGTTGAAGGCCAATGCTCTGGATTGGGAAATATGTGTAGACAGAGATGAGAAATCAAATGACACACACAAATGGCTTACCTTTTGAAGCAAGCAAGGGTTTCGCCTCACTATGTTCTTGACATTCAAGGTAGGCCATATACCTTTGTGTGGACTGTAGTGTCCTGTACGCTAAATAATTCAATCTACATTATTCTGAGGCTATTGCTAGCTACACTCAGAATACAAAACAGGGTTGAGTTGGGTGGGTGGGTGGGTGGGTGGGTGGGGGGGGGGTGGAAGGGAAGGATGAGAACCGCTCAACGCGTGTGCGTGCCTGCCTGCCGAGACATCAGAGCGAATGACGTCATCGCACCCGACGTGTTTCTTACTCCTCTACGTACGGAGCTTCGTCAGGGCAAATCAGTGGGACTAGCCAGCCTCGCAGCTAGATAAACGGATGTGTCTCGGTGGTTACCAGACTGCAACGTCTGGTTGACTCTTCCGGGGTTCCGCATGCAGGCAACTATTGTGGATACTTCCCTAATTCATCCAGGACAGCGACATTTTACCACCAGTCACTCGTGAAGTATTTCTCGCATAGATTCAAAGCGTGTATCGATAATACCGCGCATGGGAATTATCACCATTTAACTGACGGCTAGGTTAAAACATTTAAAACCATATAGCATGCGGTATCATCCCACGCTCAGTACCGGCAGGGAACAGTCACAGTTGGCACTGCTATCTTTATCATCTTTGAGCTGATGGTTGGTCGTTCAGATGACTTTCCTTAATCATTGCAACATAGTGCCGCCCGGCCAAACTTGATATATACCGCGACATATTGCAATGTGCCATATTATATTGCCGTTATAGTAATGAAACCATTGGAGGTGGTTGGGTAGCGCTCACAAGCCCATCTTTTGGTCAGTCAGTCACGATGTTTCCTTTTACCGCTTGTGACACCAGGATCCCTTGAAAGGTGTGCGAAGGTTAAACTTTCATTTAGGCCACTGGAATGTGTTGTCGCATGCTGGTATATCCTCTCTGATTGTTGACATCGGCGTTTCTTTTCACGATGGCCTCTGCGAACTGTATCCTTCATTGCAGTGCAGCATTGGTGGTTCAGTGGTAGAATTCTCGCCTGCCACGCGGGAGGCCCGGGTTCGATTCCCGGCCAATGCATCCTTTTTCCTTTAATTGCCGTTCACGATGCCCGTGAATGCGTCCCTGTTGTCATGGTTGAAGGCCAATGCTCTGGATTGGGAAATATGTGTAGACAGAGATGAGAAATCAAATGACACACACAAATGGCTTACCTTTTGAAGCAAGCAAGGGTTTCGCCTCACTATGTTCTTGACATTCAAGGTAGGCCATATACCTTTGTGTGGACTGTATTATATTGCCGTTATAGTAATGAAACCATTGGAGGTGGTTGGGTAGCGCTCACAAGCCCATCTTTTGGTCAGTCAGTCACGATGTTTCCTTTTACCGCTTGTGACACCAGGATCCCTTGAAAGGTGTGCGAAGGTTAAACTTTCATTTAGGCCACTGGAATGTGTTGTCGCATGCTGGTATATCCTCTCTGATTGTTGACATCGGCGTTTCTTTTCACGATGGCCTCTGCGAACTGTATCCTTCATTGCAGTGCAGCATTGGTGGTTCAGTGGTAGAATTCTCGCCTGCCACGCGGGAGGCCCGGGTTCGATTCCCGGCCAATGCATCCTTTTTCCTTTAATTGCCGTTCACGATGCCCGTGAATGCGTCCCTGTTGTCATGGTTGAAGGCCAATGCTCTGGATTGGGAAATATGTGTAGACAGAGATGAGAAATCAAATGACACACACAAATGGCTTACCTTTTGAAGCAAGCAAGGGTTTCGCCTCACTATGTTCTTGACATTCAAGGTAGGCCATATACCTTTGTGTGGACTGTAGTGTCCTGTACGCTAAATAATTCAATCTACATTATTCTGAGGCTATTGCTAGCTACACTCAGAATACAAAACAGGGTTGAGTTGGGTGGGTGGGGGGGGGGTGGGTGGGGGGGGGGTGGAAGGGAAGGATGAGAACCGCTCAACGCGTGTGCGTGCCTGCCTGCCGAGACATCAGAGCGAATGACGTCATCGCACCCGACGTGTTTCTTACTCCTCTACGTACGGAGCTTCGTCAGGGCAAATCAGTGGGACTAGCCAGCCTCGCAGCTAGATAAACGGATGTGTCTCGGTGGTTACCAGACTGCAACGTCTGGTTGACTCTTCCGGGGTTCCGCATGCAGGCAACTATTGTGGATACTTCCCTAATTCATCCAGGACAGCGACATTTTACCACCAGTCACTCGTGAAGTATTTCTCGCATAGATTCAAAGCGTGTATCGATAATACCGCGCATGGGAATTATCACCATTTAACTGACGGCTAGGTTAAAACATTTAAAACCATATAGCATGCGGTATCATCCCACGCTCAGTACCGGCAGGGAACAGTCACAGTTGGCACTGCTATCTTTATGATCTTTGAGCTGATGGTGGGTGGGTGGGTGGGGGGGGGGGTGGAAGGGAAGGATGAGAACCGCTCAACGCGTGTGCGTGCCTGCCTGCCGAGACATCAGAGCGAATGACGTCATCGCACCCGACGTGTTTCTTACTCCTCTACGTACACTGGCGACACACTTTATTCGAGCTGGGCTAGTCCCACGAATTCGGGTATACCCGGGTGTATTGAGGTTTGTGACTGTTTTCTGCCCGAGTGCATTGAGTTATTTTCCAGCAGGGATTGAAGCATTTTATTCCCGCTGGCTGCAATACTGCACAGTACATATATATATACTGCATTACAATTCATGAATTTATGCCATCTGGTAGACACGCGAAGCATTGCAGCCTATTAAATCCTAATCATTATCATTTAACAGATCAGCCGCCCATCAGCCAGGCATGAACCCAGGCTGGGAAGGCAAATGCAACGGGGCTTGTCAGAGGTGAGGAGCGGCGCATTCCAGGTATCTGCCAGGTACATACCGGGTATTTGCTCGAATAAAGTGTGTCGGTGCAGTACGGAGCTTCGTCAGGGCAAATCAGTGGGACTAGCCAGCCTCGCAGCTAGATAAACGGATGTGTCTCGGTGGTTACCAGACTGCAACGTCTGGTTGACTCTTCCGGGGTTCCGCATGCAGGCAACTATTGTGGATACTTCCCTAATTCATCCAGGACAGCGACATTTTACCACCAGTCACTCGTGAAGTATTTCTCGCATAGATTCAAAGCGTGTATCGATAATACCGCGCATGGGAATTATCACCATTTAACTGACGGCTAGGTTAAAACATTTAAAACCATATAGCATGCGGTATCATCCCACGCTCAGTACCGGCAGGGAACAGTCACAGTTGGCACTGCTATCTTTATCATCTTTGAGCTGATGGTTGGTCGTTCAGATGACTTTCCTTAATCATTGCAACATAGTGCCGCCCGGCCAAACTTGATATATACCGCGACATATTGCAATGTGCCATATTATATTGCCGTTATAGTAATGAAACCATTGGAGGTGGTTGGGTAGCGCTCACAAGCCCATCTTTTGGTCAGTCAGTCACGATGTTTCCTTTTACCGCTTGTGACACCAGGATCCCTTGAAAGGTGTGCGAAGGTTAAACTTTCATTTAGGCCACTGGAATGTGTTGTCGCATGCTGGTATATCCTCTCTGATTGTTGACATCGGCGTTTCTTTTCACGATGGCCTCTGCGAACTGTATCCTTCATTGCAGTGCAGCATTGGTGGTTCAGTGGTAGAATTCGGGTTCGATTCCCGGCCAATGCATCCTTTTTCCTTTAATTGCCGTTCACGATGCCCGTGAATGCGTCCCTGTTGTCATGGTTGAAGGCCAATGCTCTGGATTGGGAAATATGTGTAGACAGAGATGAGAAATCAAATGACACACACAAATGGCTTACCTTTTGAAGCAAGCAAGGGTTTCGCCTCACTATGTTCTTGACATTCAAGGTAGGCCATATACCTTTGTGTGGACTGTAGTGTCCTGTACGCTAAATAATTCAATCTACATTATTCTGAGGCTATTGCTAGCTACACTCAGAATACAAAACAGGGTTGAGTTGGGTGGGTGGGTGGGTGGGTGGGTGGGGGGGGGGGTGGAAGGGAAGGATGAGAACCGCTCAACGCGTGTGCGTGCCTGCCTGCCGAGACATCAGAGCGAATGACGTCATCGCACCCGACGTGTTTCTTACTCCTCTACGTACGGAGCTTCGTCAGGGCAAATCAGTGGGACTAGCCAGCCTCGCAGCTAGATAAACGGATGTGTCTCGGTGGTTACCAGACTGCAACGTCTGGTTGACTCTTCCGGGGTTCCGCATGCAGGCAACTATTGTGGATACTTCCCTAATTCATCCAGGACAGCGACATTTTACCACCAGTCACTCGTGAAGTATTTCTCGCATAGATTCAAAGCGTGTATCGATAATACCGCGCATGGGAATTATCACCATTTAACTGACGGCTAGGTTAAAACATTTAAAACCATATAGCATGCGGTATCATCCCACGCTCAGTACCGGCAGGGAACAGTCACAGTTGGCACTGCTATCTTTATCATCTTTGAGCTGATGGTTGGTCGTTCAGATGACTTTCCTTAATCATTGCAACATAGTGCCGCCCGGCCAAACTTGATATATACCGCGACATATTGCAATGTGCCATATTATATTGCCGTTATAGTAATGAAACCATTGGAGGTGGTTGGGTAGCGCTCACAAGCCCATCTTTTGGTCAGTCAGTCACGATGTTTCCTTTTACCGCTTGTGACACCAGGATCCCTTGAAAGGTGTGCGAAGGTTAAACTTTCATTTAGGCCACTGGAATGTGTTGTCGCATGCTGGTATATCCTCTCTGATTGTTGACATCGGCGTTTCTTTTCACGATGGCCTCTGCGAACTGTATCCTTCATTGCAGTGCAGCATTGGTGGTTCAGTGGTAGAATTCTCGCCTGCCACGCGGGAGGCCCGGGTTCGATTCCCGGCCAATGCATCCTTTTTCCTTTAATTGCCGTTCACGATGCCCGTGAATGCGTCCCTGTTGTCATGGTTGAAGGCCAATGCTCTGGATTGGGAAATATGTGTAGACAGAGATGAGAAATCAAATGACACACACAAATGGCTTACCTTTTGAAGCAAGCAAGGGTTTCGCCTCACTATGTTCTTGACATTCAAGGTAGGCCATATACCTTTGTGTGGACTGTAGTGTCCTGTACGCTAAATAATTCAATCTACATTATTCTGAGGCTATTGCTAGCTACACTCAGAATACAAAACAGGGTTGAGTTGGGTGGGTGGGTGGGGGGGGGGGTGGAAGGGAAGGATGAGAACCGCTCAACGCGTGTGCGTGCCTGCCTGCCGAGACATCAGAGCGAATGACGTCATCGCACCCGACGTGTTTCTTACTCCTCTACGTACGGAGCTTCGTCAGGGCAAATCAGTGGGACTAGCCAGCCTCGCAGCTAGATAAACGGATGTGTCTCGGTGGTTACCAGACTGCAACGTCTGGTTGACTCTTCCGGGGTTCCGCATGCAGGCAACTATTGTGGATACTTCCCTAATTCATCCAGGACAGCGACATTTTACCACCAGTCACTCGTGAAGTATTTCTCGCATAGATTCAAAGCGTGTATCGATAATACCGCGCATGGGAATTATCACCATTTAACTGACGGCTAGGTTAAAACATTTAAAACCATATAGCATGCGGTATCATCCCACGCTCAGTACCGGCAGGGAACAGTCACAGTTGGCACTGCTATCTTTATCATCTTTGAGCTGATGGTTGGTCGTTCAGATGACTTTCCTTAATCATTGCAACATAGTGCCGCCCGGCCAAACTTGATATATACCGCGACATATTGCAATGTGCCATATTATATTGCCGTTATAGTAATGAAACCATTGGAGGTGGTTGGGTAGCGCTCACAAGCCCATCTTTTGGTCAGTCAGTCACGATGTTTCCTTTTACCGCTTGTGACACCAGGATCCCTTGAAAGGTGTGCGAAGGTTAAACTTTCATTTAGGCCACTGGAATGTGTTGTCGCATGCTGGTATATCCTCTCTGATTGTTGACATCGGCGTTTCTTTTCACGATGGCCTCTGCGAACTGTATCCTTCATTGCAGTGCAGCATTGGTGGTTCAGTGGTAGAATTCTCGCCTGCCACGCGGGAGGCCCGGGTTCGATTCCCGGCCAATGCATCCTTTTTCCTTTAATTGCCGTTCACGATGCCCGTGAATGCGTCCCTGTTGTCATGGTTGAAGGCCAATGCTCTGGATTGGGAAATATGTGTAGACAGAGATGAGAAATCAAATGACACACACAAATGGCTTACCTTTTGAAGCAAGCAAGGGTTTCGCCTCACTATGTTCTTGACATTCAAGGTAGGCCATATACCTTTGTGTGGACTGTAGTGTCCTGTACGCTAAATAATTCAATCTACATTATTCTGAGGCTATTGCTAGCTACACTCAGAATACAAAACAGGGTTGAGGTGGGTGGGTGGGTGGGTGGGTGGGGGGGGGGGTGGAAGGGAAGGATGAGAACCGCTCAACGCGTGTGCGTGCCTGCCTGCCGAGACATCAGAGCGAATGACGTCATCGCACCCGACGTGTTTCTTACTCCTCTACGTACGGAGCTTCGTCAGGGCAAATCAGTGGGACTAGCCAGCCTCGCAGCTAGATAAACGGATGTGTCTCGGTGGTTACCAGACTGCAACGTCTGGTTGACTCTTCCGGGGTTCCGCATGCAGGCAACTATTGTGGATACTTCCCTAATTCATCCAGGACAGCGACATTTTACCACCAGTCACTCGTGAAGTATTTCTCGCATAGATTCAAAGCGTGTATCGATAATACCGCGCATGGGAATTATCACCATTTAACTGACGGCTAGGTTAAAACATTTAAAACCATATAGCATGCGGTATCATCCCACGCTCAGTACCGGCAGGGAACAGTCACAGTTGGCACTGCTATCTTTATCATCTTTGAGCTGATGGTTGGTCGTTCAGATGACTTTCCTTAATCATTGCAACATAGTGCCGCCCGGCCAAACTTGATATATACCGCGACATATTGCAATGTGCCATATTATATTGCCGTTATAGTAATGAAACCATTGGAGGTGGTTGGGGTAGCGCTCACAAGCCCATCTTTTGGTCAGTCAGTCACGATGTTTCCTTTTACCGCTTGTGACACCAGGATCCCTTGAAAGGTGTGCGAAGGTTAAACTTTCATTTAGGCCACTGGAATGTGTTGTCGCATGCTGGTATATCCTCTCTGATTGTTGACATCGGCGTTTCTTTTCACGATGGCCTCTGCGAACTGTATCCTTCATTGCAGTGCAGCATTGGTGGTTCAGTGGTAGAATTCTCGCCTGCCACGCGGGAGGCCCGGGTTCGATTCCCGGCCAATGCATCCTTTTTCCTTTAATTGCCGTTCACGATGCCCGTGAATGCGTCCCTGTTGTCATGGTTGAAGGCCAATGCTCTGGATTGGGAAATATGTGTAGACAGAGATGAGAAATCAAATGACACACACAAATGGCTTACCTTTTGAAGCAAGCAAGGGTTTCGCCTCACTATGTTCTTGACATTCAAGGTAGGCCATATACCTTTGTGTGGACTGTATTATATTGCCGTTATAGTAATGAAACCATTGGAGGTGGTTGGGTAGCGCTCACAAGCCCATCTTTTGGTCAGTCAGTCACGATGTTTCCTTTTACCGCTTGTGACACCAGGATCCCTTGAAAGGTGTGCGAAGGTTAAACTTTCATTTAGGCCACTGGAATGTGTTGTCGCATGCTGGTATATCCTCTCTGATTGTTGACATCGGCGTTTCTTTTCACGATGGCCTCTGCGAACTGTATCCTTCATTGCAGTGCAGCATTGGTGGTTCAGTGGTAGAATTCTCGCCTGCCACGCGGGAGGCCCGGGTTCGATTCCCGGCCAATGCATCCTTTTTCCTTTAATTGCCGTTCACGATGCCCGTGAATGCGTCCCTGTTGTCATGGTTGAAGGCCAATGCTCTGGATTGGGAAATATGTGTAGACAGAGATGAGAAATCAAATGACACACACAAATGGCTTACCTTTTGAAGCAAGCAAGGGTTTCGCCTCACTATGTTCTTGACATTCAAGGTAGGCCATATACCTTTGTGTGGACTGTAGTGTCCTGTACGCTAAATAATTCAATCTACATTATTCTGAGGCTATTGCTAGCTACACTCAGAATACAAAACAGGGTTGAGTTGGGTGGGTGGGGGGGGGGGTGGGTGGGGGGGGGGTGGAAGGGAAGGATGAGAACCGCTCAACGCGTGTGCGTGCCTGCCTGCCGAGACATCAGAGCGAATGACGTCATCGCACCCGACGTGTTTCTTACTCCTCTACGTACGGAGCTTCGTCAGGGCAAATCAGTGGGACTAGCCAGCCTCGCAGCTAGATAAACGGATGTGTCTCGGTGGTTACCAGACTGCAACGTCTGGTTGACTCTTCCGGGGTTCCGCATGCAGGCAACTATTGTGGATACTTCCCTAATTCATCCAGGACAGCGACATTTTACCACCAGTCACTCGTGAAGTATTTCTCGCATAGATTCAAAGCGTGTATCGATAATACCGCGCATGGGAATTATCACCATTTAACTGACGGCTAGGTTAAAACATTTAAAACCATATAGCATGCGGTATCATCCCACGCTCAGTACCGGCAGGGAACAGTCACAGTTGGCACTGCTATCTTTATCATCTTTGAGCTGATGGTTGGTCGTTCAGATGACTTTCCTTAATCATTGCAACATAGTGCCGCCCGGCCAAACTTGATATATACCGCGACATATTGCAATGTGCCATATTATATTGCCGTTATAGTAATGAAACCATTGGAGGTGGTTGGGTAGCGCTCACAAGCCCATCTTTTGGTCAGTCAGTCACGATGTTTCCTTTTACCGCTTGTGACACCAGGATCCCTTGAAAGGTGTGCGAAGGTTAAACTTTCATTTAGGCCACTGGAATGTGTTGTCGCATGCTGGTATATCCTCTCTGATTGTTGACATCGGCGTTTCTTTTCACGATGGCCTCTGCGAACTGTATCCTTCATTGCAGTGCAGCATTGGTGGTTCAGTGGTAGAATTCGGGTTCGATTCCCGGCCAATGCATCCTTTTTCCTTTAATTGCCGTTCACGATGCCCGTGAATGCGTCCCTGTTGTCATGGTTGAAGGCCAATGCTCTGGATTGGGAAATATGTGTAGACAGAGATGAGAAATCAAATGACACACACAAATGGCTTACCTTTTGAAGCAAGCAAGGGTTTCGCCTCACTATGTTCTTGACATTCAAGGTAGGCCATATACCTTTGTGTGGACTGTAGTGTCCTGTACGCTAAATAATTCAATCTACATTATTCTGAGGCTATTGCTAGCTACACTCAGAATACAAAACAGGGTTGAGTTGGGTGGGTGGGTGGGTGGGTGGGTGGGTGGGGGGGGGGGTGGAAGGGAAGGATGAGAACCGCTCAACGCGTGTGCGTGCCTGCCTGCCGAGACATCAGAGCGAATGACGTCATCGCACCCGACGTGTTTCTTACTCCTCTACGTACGGAGCTTCGTCAGGGCAAATCAGTGGGACTAGCCAGCCTCGCAGCTAGATAAACGGATGTGTCTCGGTGGTTACCAGACTGCAACGTCTGGTTGACTCTTCCGGGGTTCCGCATGCAGGCAACTATTGTGGATACTTCCCTAATTCATCCAGGACAGCGACATTTTACCACCAGTCACTCGTGAAGTATTTCTCGCATAGATTCAAAGCGTGTATCGATAATACCGCGCATGGGAATTATCACCATTTAACTGACGGCTAGGTTAAAACATTTAAAACCATATAGCATGCGGTATCATCCCACGCTCAGTACCGGCAGGGAACAGTCACAGTTGGCACTGCTATCTTTATCATCTTTGAGCTGATGGTTGGTC
Organism: Ascaphus truei; assembly: GCF_040206685.1. NCBI lineage: Eukaryota > Metazoa > Chordata > Amphibia > Anura > Ascaphidae > Ascaphus > Ascaphus truei. The sequence goes on from NW_027456868.1 coordinate 125,356, forward strand.
GTTCAGATGACTTTCCTTAATCATTGCAACATAGTGCCGCCCGGCCAAACTTGATATATACCGCGACATATTGCAATGTGCCATATTATATTGCCGTTATAGTAATGAAACCATTGGAGGTGGTTGGGTAGCGCTCACAAGCCCATCTTTTGGTCAGTCAGTCACGATGTTTCCTTTTACCGCTTGTGACACCAGGATCCCTTGAAAGGTGTGCGAAGGTTAAACTTTCATTTAGGCCACTGGAATGTGTTGTCGCATGCTGGTATATCCTCTCTGATTGTTGACATCGGCGTTTCTTTTCACGATGGCCTCTGCGAACTGTATCCTTCATTGCAGTGCAGCATTGGTGGTTCAGTGGTAGAATTCGGGTTCGATTCCCGGCCAATGCATCCTTTTTCCTTTAATTGCCGTTCACGATGCCCGTGAATGCGTCCCTGTTGTCATGGTTGAAGGCCAATGCTCTGGATTGGGAAATATGTGTAGACAGAGATGAGAAATCAAATGACACACACAAATGGCTTACCTTTTGAAGCAAGCAAGGGTTTCGCCTCACTATGTTCTTGACATTCAAGGTAGGCCATATACCTTTGTGTGGACTGTAGTGTCCTGTACGCTAAATAATTCAATCTACATTATTCTGAGGCTATTGCTAGCTACACTCAGAATACAAAACAGGGTTGAGTTGGGTGGGTGGGTGGGTGGGTGGGTGGGGGGGGGGGTGGAAGGGAAGGATGAGAACCGCTCAACGCGTGTGCGTGCCTGCCTGCCGAGACATCAGAGCGAATGACGTCATCGCACCCGACGTGTTTCTTACTCCTCTACGTACGGAGCTTCGTCAGGGCAAATCAGTGGGACTAGCCAGCCTCGCAGCTAGATAAACGGATGTGTCTCGGTGGTTACCAGACTGCAACGTCTGGTTGACTCTTCCGGGGTTCCGCATGCAGGCAACTATTGTGGATACTTCCCTAATTCATCCAGGACAGCGACATTTTACCACCAGTCACTCGTGAAGTATTTCTCGCATAGATTCAAAGCGTGTATCGATAATACCGCGCATGGGAATTATCACCATTTAACTGACGGCTAGGTTAAAACATTTAAAACCATATAGCATGCGGTATCATCCCACGCTCAGTACCGGCAGGGAACAGTCACAGTTGGCACTGCTATCTTTATCATCTTTGAGCTGATGGTTGGTCGTTCAGATGACTTTCCTTAATCATTGCAACATAGTGCCGCCCGGCCAAACTTGATATATACCGCGACATATTGCAATGTGCCATATTATATTGCCGTTATAGTAATGAAACCATTGGAGGTGGTTGGGTAGCGCTCACAAGCCCATCTTTTGGTCAGTCAGTCACGATGTTTCCTTTTACCGCTTGTGACACCAGGATCCCTTGAAAGGTGTGCGAAGGTTAAACTTTCATTTAGGCCACTGGAATGTGTTGTCGCATGCTGGTATATCCTCTCTGATTGTTGACATCGGCGTTTCTTTTCACGATGGCCTCTGCGAACTGTATCCTTCATTGCAGTGCAGCATTGGTGGTTCAGTGGTAGAATTCTCGCCTGCCACGCGGGAGGCCCGGGTTCGATTCCCGGCCAATGCATCCTTTTTCCTTTAATTGCCGTTCACGATGCCCGTGAATGCGTCCCTGTTGTCATGGTTGAAGGCCAATGCTCTGGATTGGGAAATATGTGTAGACAGAGATGAGAAATCAAATGACACACACAAATGGCTTACCTTTTGAAGCAAGCAAGGGTTTCGCCTCACTATGTTCTTGACATTCAAGGTAGGCCATATACCTTTGTGTGGACTGTAGTGTCCTGTACGCTAAATAATTCAATCTACATTATTCTGAGGCTATTGCTAGCTACACTCAGAATACAAAACAGGGTTGAGTTGGGTGGGTGGGTGGGTGGGGGGGGTGGAAGGGAAGGATGAGAACCGCTCAACGCGTGTGCGTGCCTGCCTGCCGAGACATCAGAGCGAATGACGTCATCGCACCCGACGTGTTTCTTACTCCTCTACGTACGGAGCTTCGTCAGGGCAAATCAGTGGGACTAGCCAGCCTCGCAGCTAGATAAACGGATGTGTCTCGGTGGTTACCAGACTGCAACGTCTGGTTGACTCTTCCGGGGTTCCGCATGCAGGCAACTATTGTGGATACTTCCCTAATTCATCCAGGACAGCGACATTTTACCACCAGTCACTCGTGAAGTATTTCTCGCATAGATTCAAAGCGTGTATCGATAATACCGCGCATGGGAATTATCACCATTTAACTGACGGCTAGGTTAAAACATTTAAAACCATATAGCATGCGGTATCATCCCACGCTCAGTACCGGCAGGGAACAGTCACAGTTGGCACTGCTATCTTTATCATCTTTGAGCTGATGGTTGGTCGTTCAGATGACTTTCCTTAATCATTGCAACATAGTGCCGCCCGGCCAAACTTGATATATACCGCGACATATTGCAATGTGCCATATTATATTGCCGTTATAGTAATGAAACCATTGGAGGTGGTTGGGTAGCGCTCACAAGCCCATCTTTGGTCAGTCAGTCACGATGTTTCCTTTTACCGCTTGTGACACCAGGATCCCTTGAAAGGTGTGCGAAGGTTAAACTTTCATTTAGGCCACTGGAATGTGTTGTCGCATGCTGGTATATCCTCTCTGATTGTTGACATCGGCGTTTCTTTTCACGATGGCCTCTGCGAACTGTATCCTTCATTGCAGTGCAGCATTGGTGGTTCAGTGGTAGAATTCTCGCCTGCCACGCGGGAGGCCCGGGTTCGATTCCCGGCCAATGCATCCTTTTTCCTTTAATTGCCGTTCACGATGCCCGTGAATGCGTCCCTGTTGTCATGGTTGAAGGCCAATGCTCTGGATTGGGAAATATGTGTAGACAGAGATGAGAAATCAAATGACACACACAAATGGCTTACCTTTTGAAGCAAGCAAGGGTTTCGCCTCACTATGTTCTTGACATTCAAGGTAGGCCATATACCTTTGTGTGGACTGTAGTGTCCTGTACGCTAAATAATTCAATCTACATTATTCTGAGGCTATTGCTAGCTACACTCAGAATACAAAACAGGGTTGAGTTGGGTGGGTGGGTGGGTGGGTGGGTGGGGGGGTGTGGGTGGGGGGGGGTGGAAGGGAAGGATGAGAACCGCTCAACGCGTGTGCGTGCCTGCCTGCCGAGACATCAGAGCGAATGACGTCATCGCACCCGACGTGTTTCTTACTCCTCTACGTACGGAGCTTCGTCAGGGCAAATCAGTGGGACTAGCCAGCCTCGCAGCTAGATAAACGGGTGTGTCTCGGTGGTTACCAGACTGCAACGTCTGGTTGACTCTTCCGGGGTTCCGCATGCAGGCAACTATTGTGGATACTTCCCTAATTCATCCAGGACAGCGACATTTTACCACCAGTCACTCGTGAAGTATTTCTCGCATAGATTCAAAGCGTGTATCGATAATACCGCGCATGGGAATTATCACCATTTAACTGACGGCTAGGTTAAAACATTTAAAACCATATAGCATGCGGTATCATCCCACGCTCAGTACCGGCAGGGAACAGTCACAGTTGGCACTGCTATCTTTATCATCTTTGAGCTGATGGTTGGTCGTTCAGATGACTTTCCTTAATCATTGCAACATAGTGCCGCCCGGCCAAACTTGATATATACCGCGACATATTGCAATGTGCCATATTATATTGCCGTTATAGTAATGAAACCATTGGAGGTGGTTGGGTAGCGCTCACAAGCCCATCTTTTGGTCAGTCAGTCACGATGTTTCCTTTTACCGCTTGTGACACCAGGATCCCTTGAAAGGTGTGCGAAGGTTAAACTTTCATTTAGGCCACTGGAATGTGTTGTCGCATGCTGGTATATCCTCTCTGATTGTTGACATCGGCGTTTCTTTTCACGATGGCCTCTGCGAACTGTATCCTTCATTGCAGTGCAGCATTGGTGGTTCAGTGGTAGAATTCTCGCCTGCCACGCGGGAGGCCCGGGTTCGATTCCCGGCCAATGCATCCTTTTTCCTTTAATTGCCGTTCACGATGCCCGTGAATGCGTCCCTGTTGTCATGGTTGAAGGCCAATGCTCTGGATTGGGAAATATGTGTAGACAGAGATGAGAAATCAAATGACACACACAAATGGCTTACCTTTTGAAGCAAGCAAGGGTTTCGCCTCACTATGTTCTTGACATTCAAGGTAGGCCATATACCTTTGTGTGGACTGTAGTGTCCTGTACGCTAAATAATTCAATCTACATTATTCTGAGGCTATTGCTAGCTACACTCAGAATACAAAACAGGGTTGAGTTGGGTGGGTGGGTGGGTGGGGGGGGTGGAAGGGAAGGATGAGAACCGCTCAACGCGTGTGCGTGCCTGCCTGCCGAGACATCAGAGCGAATGACGTCATCGCACCCGACGTGTTTCTTACTCCTCTACGTACGGAGCTTCGTCAGGGCAAATCAGTGGGACTAGCCAGCCTCGCAGCTAGATAAACGGATGTGTCTCGGTGGTTACCAGACTGCAACGTCTGGTTGACTCTTCCGGGGTTCCGCATGCAGGCAACTATTGTGGATACTTCCCTAATTCATCCAGGACAGCGACATTTTACCACCAGTCACTCGTGAAGTATTTCTCGCATAGATTCAAAGCGTGTATCGATAATACCGCGCATGGGAATTATCACCATTTAACTGACGGCTAGGTTAAAACATTTAAAACCATATAGCATGCGGTATCATCCCACGCTCAGTACCGGCAGGGAACAGTCACAGTTGGCACTGCTATCTTTATCATCTTTGAGCTGATGGTTGGTCGTTCAGATGACTTTCCTTAATCATTGCAACATAGTGCCGCCCGGCCAAACTTGATATATACCGCGACATATTGCAATGTGCCATATTATATTGCCGTTATAGTAATGAAACCATTGGAGGTGGTTGGGTAGCGCTCACAAGCCCATCTTTTGGTCAGTCAGTCACGATGTTTCCTTTTACCGCTTGTGACACCAGGATCCCTTGAAAGGTGTGCGAAGGTTAAACTTTCATTTAGGCCACTGGAATGTGTTGTCGCATGCTGGTATATCCTCTCTGATTGTTGACATCGGCGTTTCTTTTCACGATGGCCTCTGCGAACTGTATCCTTCATTGCAGTGCAGCATTGGTGGTTCAGTGGTAGAATTCTCGCCTGCCACGCGGGAGGCCCGGGTTCGATTCCCGGCCAATGCATCCTTTTTCCTTTAATTGCCGTTCACGATGCCCGTGAATGCGTCCCTGTTGTCATGGTTGAAGGCCAATGCTCTGGATTGGGAAATATGTGTAGACAGAGATGAGAAATCAAATGACACACACAAATGGCTTACCTTTTGAAGCAAGCAAGGGTTTCGCCTCACTATGTTCTTGACATTCAAGGTAGGCCATATACCTTTGTGTGGACTGTAGTGTCCTGTACGCTAAATAATTCAATCTACATTATTCTGAGGCTATTGCTAGCTACACTCAGAATACAAAACAGGGTTGAGTTGGGTGGGTGGGTGGGTGGGGGGGGTGGAAGGGAAGGATGAGAACCGCTCAACGCGTGTGCGTGCCTGCCTGCCGAGACATCAGAGCGAATGACGTCATCGCACCCGACGTGTTTCTTACTCCTCTACGTACGGAGCTTCGTCAGGGCAAATCAGTGGGACTAGCCAGCCTCGCAGCTAGATAAACGGATGTGTCTCGGTGGTTACCAGACTGCAACGTCTGGTTGACTCTTCCGGGGTTCCGCATGCAGGCAACTATTGTGGATACTTCCCTAATTCATCCAGGACAGCGACATTTTACCACCAGTCACTCGTGAAGTATTTCTCGCATAGATTCAAAGCGTGTATCGATAATACCGCGCATGGGAATTATCACCATTTAACTGACGGCTAGGTTAAAACATTTAAAACCATATAGCATGCGGTATCATCCCACGCTCAGTACCGGCAGGGAACAGTCACAGTTGGCACTGCTATCTTTATCATCTTTGAGCTGATGGTTGGTCGTTCAGATGACTTTCCTTAATCATTGCAACATAGTGCCGCCCGGCCAAACTTGATATATACCGCGACATATTGCAATGTGCCATATTATATTGCCGTTATAGTAATGAAACCATTGGAGGTGGTTGGGTAGCGCTCACAAGCCCATCTTTTGGTCAGTCAGTCACGATGTTTCCTTTTACCGCTTGTGACACCAGGATCCCTTGAAAGGTGTGCGAAGGTTAAACTTTCATTTAGGCCACTGGAATGTGTTGTCGCATGCTGGTATATCCTCTCTGATTGTTGACATCGGCGTTTCTTTTCACGATGGCCTCTGCGAACTGTATCCTTCATTGCAGTGCAGCATTGGTGGTTCAGTGGTAGAATTCTCGCCTGCCACGCGGGAGGCCCGGGTTCGATTCCCGGCCAATGCATCCTTTTTCCTTTAATTGCCGTTCACGATGCCCGTGAATGCGTCCCTGTTGTCATGGTTGAAGGCCAATGCTCTGGATTGGGAAATATGTGTAGACAGAGATGAGAAATCAAATGACACACACAAATGGCTTACCTTTTGAAGCAAGCAAGGGTTTCGCCTCACTATGTTCTTGACATTCAAGGTAGGCCATATACCTTTGTGTGGACTGTAGTGTCCTGTACGCTAAATAATTCAATCTACATTATTCTGAGGCTATTGCTAGCTACACTCAGAATACAAAACAGGGTTGAGTTGGGTGGGTGGGTGGGTGGGTGGGTGGGGGGGTGTGGGTGGGGGGGGGGGTGGAAGGGAAGGATGAGAACCGCTCAACGCGTGTGCGTGCCTGCCTGCCGAGACATCAGAGCGAATGACGTCATCGCACCCGACGTGTTTCTTACTCCTCTACGTACGGAGCTTCGTCAGGGCAAATCAGTGGGACTAGCCAGCCTCGCAGCTAGATAAACGGGTGTGTCTCGGTGGTTACCAGACTGCAACGTCTGGTTGACTCTTCCGGGGTTCCGCATGCAGGCAACTATTGTGGATACTTCCCTAATTCATCCAGGACAGCGACATTTTACCACCAGTCACTCGTGAAGTATTTCTCGCATAGATTCAAAGCGTGTATCGATAATACCGCGCATGGGAATTATCACCATTTAACTGACGGCTAGGTTAAAACATTTAAAACCATATAGCATGCGGTATCATCCCACGCTCAGTACCGGCAGGGAACAGTCACAGTTGGCACTGCTATCTTTATCATCTTTGAGCTGATGGTTGGTCGTTCAGATGACTTTCCTTAATCATTGCAACATAGTGCCGCCCGGCCAAACTTGATATATACCGCGACATATTGCAATGTGCCATATTATATTGCCGTTATAGTAATGAAACCATTGGAGGTGGTTGGGTAGCGCTCACAAGCCCATCTTTTGGTCAGTCAGTCACGATGTTTCCTTTTACCGCTTGTGACACCAGGATCCCTTGAAAGGTGTGCGAAGGTTAAACTTTCATTTAGGCCACTGGAATGTGTTGTCGCATGCTGGTATATCCTCTCTGATTGTTGACATCGGCGTTTCTTTTCACGATGGCCTCTGCGAACTGTATCCTTCATTGCAGTGCAGCATTGGTGGTTCAGTGGTAGAATTCTCGCCTGCCACGCGGGAGGCCCGGGTTCGATTCCCGGCCAATGCATCCTTTTTCCTTTAATTGCCGTTCACGATGCCCGTGAATGCGTCCCTGTTGTCATGGTTGAAGGCCAATGCTCTGGATTGGGAAATATGTGTAGACAGAGATGAGAAATCAAATGACACACACAAATGGCTTACCTTTTGAAGCAAGCAAGGGTTTCGCCTCACTATGTTCTTGACATTCAAGGTAGGCCATATACCTTTGTGTGGACTGTAGTGTCCTGTACGCTAAATAATTCAATCTACATTATTCTGAGGCTATTGCTAGCTACACTCAGAATACAAAACAGGGTTGAGTTGGGTGGGTGGGTGGGGGGGGGGGGTGGAAGGGAAGGATGAGAACCGCTCAACGCGTGTGCGTGCCTGCCTGCCGAGACATCAGAGCGAATGACGTCATCGCACCCGACGTGTTTCTTACTCCTCTACGTACGGAGCTTCGTCAGGGCAAATCAGTGGGACTAGCCAGCCTCGCAGCTAGATAAACGGATGTGTCTCGGTGGTTACCAGACTGCAACGTCTGGTTGACTCTTCCGGGGTTCCGCATGCAGGCAACTATTGTGGATACTTCCCTAATTCATCCAGGACAGCGACATTTTACCACCAGTCACTCGTGAAGTATTTCTCGCATAGATTCAAAGCGTGTATCGATAATACCGCGCATGGGAATTATCACCATTTAACTGACGGCTAGGTTAAAACATTTAAAACCATATAGCATGCGGTATCATCCCACGCTCAGTACCGGCAGGGAACAGTCACAGTTGGCACTGCTATCTTTATCATCTTTGAGCTGATGGTTGGTCGTTCAGATGACTTTCCTTAATCATTGCAACATAGTGCCGCCCGGCCAAACTTGATATATACCGCGACATATTGCAATGTGCCATATTATATTGCCGTTATAGTAATGAAACCATTGGAGGTGGTTGGGTAGCGCTCACAAGCCCATCTTTTGGTCAGTCAGTCACGATGTTTCCTTTTACCGCTTGTGACACCAGGATCCCTTGAAAGGTGTGCGAAGGTTAAACTTTCATTTAGGCCACTGGAATGTGTTGTCGCATGCTGGTATATCCTCTCTGATTGTTGACATCGGCGTTTCTTTTCACGATGGCCTCTGCGAACTGTATCCTTCATTGCAGTGCAGCATTGGTGGTTCAGTGGTAGAATTCTCGCCTGCCACGCGGGAGGCCCGGGTTCGATTCCCGGCCAATGCATCCTTTTTCCTTTAATTGCCGTTCACGATGCCCGTGAATGCGTCCCTGTTGTCATGGTTGAAGGCCAATGCTCTGGATTGGGAAATATGTGTAGACAGAGATGAGAAATCAAATGACACACACAAATGGCTTACCTTTTGAAGCAAGCAAGGGTTTCGCCTCACTATGTTCTTGACATTCAAGGTAGGCCATATACCTTTGTGTGGACTGTATTATATTGCCGTTATAGTAATGAAACCATTGGAGGTGGTTGGGTAGCGCTCACAAGCCCATCTTTTGGTCAGTCAGTCACGATGTTTCCTTTTACCGCTTGTGACACCAGGATCCCTTGAAAGGTGTGCGAAGGTTAAACTTTCATTTAGGCCACTGGAATGTGTTGTCGCATGCTGGTATATCCTCTCTGATTGTTGACATCGGCGTTTCTTTTCACGATGGCCTCTGCGAACTGTATCCTTCATTGCAGTGCAGCATTGGTGGTTCAGTGGTAGAATTCTCGCCTGCCACGCGGGAGGCCCGGGTTCGATTCCCGGCCAATGCATCCTTTTTCCTTTAATTGCCGTTCACGATGCCCGTGAATGCGTCCCTGTTGTCATGGTTGAAGGCCAATGCTCTGGATTGGGAAATATGTGTAGACAGAGATGAGAAATCAAATGACACACACAAATGGCTTACCTTTTGAAGCAAGCAAGGGTTTCGCCTCACTATGTTCTTGACATTCAAGGTAGGCCATATACCTTTGTGTGGACTGTAGTGTCCTGTACGCTAAATAATTCAATCTACATTATTCTGAGGCTATTGCTAGCTACACTCAGAATACAAAACAGGGTTGAGTTGGGTGGGTGGGGGGGGGGTGGGTGGGGGGGGGGTGGAAGGGAAGGATGAGAACCGCTCAACGCGTGTGCGTGCCTGCCTGCCGAGACATCAGAGCGAATGACGTCATCGCACCCGACGTGTTTCTTACTCCTCTACGTACGGAGCTTCGTCAGGGCAAATCAGTGGGACTAGCCAGCCTCGCAGCTAGATAAACGGATGTGTCTCGGTGGTTACCAGACTGCAACGTCTGGTTGACTCTTCCGGGGTTCCGCATGCAGGCAACTATTGTGGATACTTCCCTAATTCATCCAGGACAGCGACATTTTACCACCAGTCACTCGTGAAGTATTTCTCGCATAGATTCAAAGCGTGTATCGATAATACCGCGCATGGGAATTATCACCATTTAACTGACGGCTAGGTTAAAACATTTAAAACCATATAGCATGCGGTATCATCCCACGCTCAGTACCGGCAGGGAACAGTCACAGTTGGCACTGCTATCTTTATCATCTTTGAGCTGATGGTTGGTCGTTCAGATGACTTTCCTTAATCATTGCAACATAGTGCCGCCCGGCCAAACTTGATATATACCGCGACATATTGCAATGTGCCATATTATATTGCCGTTATAGTAATGAAACCATTGGAGGTGGTTGGGTAGCGCTCACAAGCCCATCTTTTGGTCAGTCAGTCACGATGTTTCCTTTTACCGCTTGTGACACCAGGATCCCTTGAAAGGTGTGCGAAGGTTAAACTTTCATTTAGGCCACTGGAATGTGTTGTCGCATGCTGGTATATCCTCTCTGATTGTTGACATCGGCGTTTCTTTTCACGATGGCCTCTGCGAACTGTATCCTTCATTGCAGTGCAGCATTGGTGGTTCAGTGGTAGAATTCGGGTTCGATTCCCGGCCAATGCATCCTTTTTCCTTTAATTGCCGTTCACGATGCCCGTGAATGCGTCCCTGTTGTCATGGTTGAAGGCCAATGCTCTGGATTGGGAAATATGTGTAGACAGAGATGAGAAATCAAATGACACACACAAATGGCTTACCTTTTGAAGCAAGCAAGGGTTTCGCCTCACTATGTTCTTGACATTCAAGGTAGGCCATATACCTTTGTGTGGACTGTAGTGTCCTGTACGCTAAATAATTCAATCTACATTATTCTGAGGCTATTGCTAGCTACACTCAGAATACAAAACAGGGTTGAGTTGGGTGGGTGGGTGGGTGGGTGGGTGGGTGGGGGGGGGGGTGGAAGGGAAGGATGAGAACCGCTCAACGCGTGTGCGTGCCTGCCTGCCGAGACATCAGAGCGAATGACGTCATCGCACCCGACGTGTTTCTTACTCCTCTACGTACGGAGCTTCGTCAGGGCAAATCAGTGGGACTAGCCAGCCTCGCAGCTAGATAAACGGATGTGTCTCGGTGGTTACCAGACTGCAACGTCTGGTTGACTCTTCCGGGGTTCCGCATGCAGGCAACTATTGTGGATACTTCCCTAATTCATCCAGGACAGCGACATTTTACCACCAGTCACTCGTGAAGTATTTCTCGCATAGATTCAAAGCGTGTATCGATAATACCGCGCATGGGAATTATCACCATTTAACTGACGGCTAGGTTAAAACATTTAAAACCATATAGCATGCGGTATCATCCCACGCTCAGTACCGGCAGGGAACAGTCACAGTTGGCACTGCTATCTTTATCATCTTTGAGCTGATGGTTGGTCGTTCAGATGACTTTCCTTAATCATTGCAACATAGTGCCGCCCGGCCAAACTTGATATATACCGCGACATATTGCAATGTGCCATATTATATTGCCGTTATAGTAATGAAACCATTGGAGGTGGTTGGGTAGCGCTCACAAGCCCATCTTTTGGTCAGTCAGTCACGATGTTTCCTTTTACCGCTTGTGACACCAGGATCCCTTGAAAGGTGTGCGAAGGTTAAACTTTCATTTAGGCCACTGGAATGTGTTGTCGCATGCTGGTATATCCTCTCTGATTGTTGACATCGGCGTTTCTTTTCACGATGGCCTCTGCGAACTGTATCCTTCATTGCAGTGCAGCATTGGTGGTTCAGTGGTAGAATTCGGGTTCGATTCCCGGCCAATGCATCCTTTTTCCTTTAATTGCCGTTCACGATGCCCGTGAATGCGTCCCTGTTGTCATGGTTGAAGGCCAATGCTCTGGATTGGGAAATATGTGTAGACAGAGATGAGAAATCAAATGACACACACAAATGGCTTACCTTTTGAAGCAAGCAAGGGTTTCGCCTCACTATGTTCTTGACATTCAAGGTAGGCCATATACCTTTGTGTGGACTGTAGTGTCCTGTACGCTAAATAATTCAATCTACATTATTCTGAGGCTATTGCTAGCTACACTCAGAATACAAAACAGGGTTGAGTTGGGTGGGTGGGTGGGTGGGTGGGTGGGTGGGTGGGTGGGTGGGGGGGGGGGTGGAAGGGAAGGATGAGAACCGCTCAACGCGTGTGCGTGCCTGCCTGCCGAGACATCAGAGCGAATGACGTCATCGCACCCGACGTGTTTCTTACTCCTCTACGTACGGAGCTTCGTCAGGGCAAATCAGTGGGACTAGCCAGCCTCGCAGCTAGATAAACGGATGTGTCTCGGTGGTTACCAGACTGCAACGTCTGGTTGACTCTTCCGGGGTTCCGCATGCAGGCAACTATTGTGGATACTTCCCTAATTCATCCAGGACAGCGACATTTTACCACCAGTCACTCGTGAAGTATTTCTCGCATAGATTCAAAGCGTGTATCGATAATACCGCGCATGGGAATTATCACCATTTAACTGACGGCTAGGTTAAAACATTTAAAACCATATAGCATGCGGTATCATCCCACGCTCAGTACCGGCAGGGAACAGTCACAGTTGGCACTGCTATCTTTATCATCTTTGAGCTGATGGTTGGTCGTTCAGATGACTTTCCTTAATCATTGCAACATAGTGCCGCCCGGCCAAACTTGATATATACCGCGACATATTGCAATGTGCCATATTATATTGCCGTTATAGTAATGAAACCATTGGAGGTGGTTGGGTAGCGCTCACAAGCCCATCTTTTGGTCAGTCAGTCACGATGTTTCCTTTTACCGCTTGTGACACCAGGATCCCTTGAAAGGTGTGCGAAGGTTAAACTTTCATTTAGGCCACTGGAATGTGTTGTCGCATGCTGGTATATCCTCTCTGATTGTTGACATCGGCGTTTCTTTTCACGATGGCCTCTGCGAACTGTATCCTTCATTGCAGTGCAGCATTGGTGGTTCAGTGGTAGAATTCTCGCCTGCCACGCGGGAGGCCCGGGTTCGATTCCCGGCCAATGCATCCTTTTTCCTTTAATTGCCGTTCACGATGCCCGTGAATGCGTCCCTGTTGTCATGGTTGAAGGCCAATGCTCTGGATTGGGAAATATGTGTAGACAGAGATGAGAAATCAAATGACACACACAAATGGCTTACCTTTTGAAGCAAGCAAGGGTTTCGCCTCACTATGTTCTTGACATTCAAGGTAGGCCATATACCTTTGTGTGGACTGTATTATATTGCCGTTATAGTAATGAAACCATTGGAGGTGGTTGGGTAGCGCTCACAAGCCCATCTTTTGGTCAGTCAGTCACGATGTTTCCTTTTACCGCTTGTGACACCAGGATCCCTTGAAAGGTGTGCGAAGGTTAAACTTTCATTTAGGCCACTGGAATGTGTTGTCGCATGCTGGTATATCCTCTCTGATTGTTGACATCGGCGTTTCTTTTAACGATGGCCTCTGCGAACTGTATCCTTCATTGCAGTGCAGCATTGGTGGTTCAGTGGTAGAATTCTCGCCTGCCACGCGGGAGGCCCGGGTTCGATTCCCGGCCAATGCATCCTTTTTCCTTTAATTGCCGTTCACGATGCCCGTGAATGCGTCCCTGTTGTCATGGTTGAAGGCCAATGCTCTGGATTGGGAAATATGTGTAGACAGAGATGAGAAATCAAATGACACACACAAATGGCTTACCTTTTGAAGCAAGCAAGGGTTTCGCCTCACTATGTTCTTGACATTCAAGGTAGGCCATATACCTTTGTGTGGACTGTAGTGTCCTGTACGCTAAATAATTCAATCTACATTATTCTGAGGCTATTGCTAGCTACACTCAGAATACAAAACAGGGTTGAGTTGGGTGGGTGGGTGGGTGGGTGGGTGGGGGGGGGGTGGGTGGGGGGGGGGTGGAAGGGAAGGATGAGAACCGCTCAACGCGTGTGCGTGCCTGCCTGCCGAGACATCAGAGCGAATGACGTCATCGCACCCGACGTGTTTCTTACTCCTCTACGTACGGAGCTTCGTCAGGGCAAATCAGTGGGACTAGCCAGCCTCGCAGCTAGATAAACGGATGTGTCTCGGTGGTTACCAGACTGCAACGTCTGGTTGACTCTTCCGGGGTTCCGCATGCAGGCAACTATTGTGGATACTTCCCTAATTCATCCAGGACAGCGACATTTTACCACCAGTCACTCGTGAAGTATTTCTCGCATAGATTCAAAGCGTGTATCGATAATACCGCGCATGGGAATTATCACCATTTAACTGACGGCTAGGTTAAAACATTTAAAACCATATAGCATGCGGTATCATCCCACGCTCAGTACCGGCAGGGAACAGTCACAGTTGGCACTGCTATCTTTATCATCTTTGAGCTGATGGTTGGTCGTTCAGATGACTTTCCTTAATCATTGCAACATAGTGCCGCCCGGCCAAACTTGATATATACCGCGACATATTGCAATGTGCCATATTATATTGCCGTTATAGTAATGAAACCATTGGAGGTGGTTGGGTAGCGCTCACAAGCCCATCTTTTGGTCAGTCAGTCACGATGTTTCCTTTTACCGCTTGTGACACCAGGATCCCTTGAAAGGTGTGCGAAGGTTAAACTTTCATTTAGGCCACTGGAATGTGTTGTCGCATGCTGGTATATCCTCTCTGATTGTTGACATCGGCGTTTCTTTTCACGATGGCCTCTGCGAACTTTATCCTTCATTGCAGTGCAGCATTGGTGGTTCAGTGGTAGAATTCTCGCCTGCCACGCGGGAGGCCCGGGTTCGATTCCCGGCCAATGCATCCTTTTTCCTTTAATTGCCGTTCACGATGCCCGTGAATGCGTCCCTGTTGTCATGGTTGAAGGCCAATGCTCTGGATTGGGAAATATGTGTAGACAGAGATGAGAAATCAAATGACACACACAAATGGCTTACCTTTTGAAGCAAGCAAGGGTTTCGCCTCACTATGTTCTTGACATTCAAGGTAGGCCATATACCTTTGTGTGGACTGTAGTGTCCTGTACGCTAAATAATTCAATCTACATTATTCTGAGGCTATTGCTAGCTACACTCAGAATACAAAACAGGGTTGAGTTGGGTGGGTGGGTGGGTGGGTGGGTGGGTGGGGGGGGGGGTGGAAGGGAAGGATGAGAACCGCTCAACGCGTGTGCGTGCCTGCCTGCCGAGACATCAGAGCGAATGACGTCATCGCACCCGACGTGTTTCTTACTCCTCTACGTACGGAGCTTCGTCAGGGCAAATCAGTGGGACTAGCCAGCCTCGCAGCTAGATAAACGGATGTGTCTCGGTGGTTACCAGACTGCAACGTCTGGTTGACTCTTCCGGGGTTCCGCATGCAGGCAACTATTGTGGATACTTCCCTAATTCATCCAGGACAGCGACATTTTACCACCAGTCACTCGTGAAGTATTTCTCGCATAGATTCATTGGAGGTGGTTGGGTAGCGCTCACAAGCCCATCTTTTGGTCAGTCAGTCACGATGTTTCCTTTTACCGCTTGTGACACCAGGATCCCTTGAAAGGTGTGCGAAGGTTAAACTTTCATTTAGGCCACTGGAATGTGTTGTCGCATGCTGGTATATCCTCTCTGATTGTTGACATCGGCGTTTCTTTTAACGATGGCCTCTGCGAACTGTATCCTTCATTGCAGTGCAGCATTGGTGGTTCAGTGGTAGAATTCTCGCCTGCCACGCGGGAGGCCCGGGTTCGATTCCCGGCCAATGCATCCTTTTTCCTTTAATTGCCGTTCACGATGCCCGTGAATGCGTCCCTGTTGTCATGGTTGAAGGCCAATGCTCTGGATTGGGAAATATGTGTAGACAGAGATGAGAAATCAAATGACACACACAAATGGCTTACCTTTTGAAGCAAGCAAGGGTTTCGCCTCACTATGTTCTTGACATTCAAGGTAGGCCATATACCTTTGTGTGGACTGTAGTGTCCTGTACGCTAAATAATTCAATCTACATTATTCTGAGGCTATTGCTAGCTACACTCAGAATACAAAACAGGGTTGAGTTGGGTGGGTGGGGGGGGGGTGGGTGGGGGGGGGGTGGAAGGGAAGGATGAGAACCGCTCAACGCGTGTGCGTGCCTGCCTGCCGAGACATCAGAGCGAATGACGTCATCGCACCCGACGTGTTTCTTACTCCTCTACGTACGGAGCTTCGTCAGGGCAAATCAGTGGGACTAGCCAGCCTCGCAGCTAGATAAACGGATGTGTCTCGGTGGTTACCAGACTGCAACGTCTGGTTGACTCTTCCGGGGTTCCGCATGCAGGCAACTATTGTGGATACTTCCCTAATTCATCCAGGACAGCGACATTTTACCACCAGTCACTCGTGAAGTATTTCTCGCATAGATTCAAAGCGTGTATCGATAATACCGCGCATGGGAATTATCACCATTTAACTGACGGCTAGGTTAAAACATTTAAAACCATATAGCATGCGGTATCATCCCACGCTCAGTACCGGCAGGGAACAGTCACAGTTGGCACTGCTATCTTTATCATCTTTGAGCTGATGGTTGGTCGTTCAGATGACTTTCCTTAATCATTGCAACATAGTGCCGCCCGGCCAAACTTGATATATACCGCGACATATTGCAATGTGCCATATTATATTGCCGTTATAGTAATGAAACCATTGGAGGTGGTTGGGTAGCGCTCACAAGCCCATCTTTTGGTCAGTCAGTCACGATGTTTCCTTTTACCGCTTGTGACACCAGGATCCCTTGAAAGGTGTGCGAAGGTTAAACTTTCATTTAGGCCACTGGAATGTGTTGTCGCATGCTGGTATATCCTCTCTGATTGTTGACATCGGCGTTTCTTTTCACGATGGCCTCTGCGAACTTTATCCTTCATTGCAGTGCAGCATTGGTGGTTCAGTGGTAGAATTCTCGCCTGCCACGCGGGAGGCCCGGGTTCGATTCCCGGCCAATGCATCCTTTTTCCTTTAATTGCCGTTCACGATGCCCGTGAATGCGTCCCTGTTGTCATGGTTGAAGGCCAATGCTCTGGATTGGGAAATATGTGTAGACAGAGATGAGAAATCAAATGACACACACAAATGGCTTACCTTTTGAAGCAAGCAAGGGTTTCGCCTCACTATGTTCTTGACATTCAAGGTAGGCCATATACCTTTGTGTGGACTGTAGTGTCCTGTACGCTAAATAATTCAATCTACATTATTCTGAGGCTATTGCTAGCTACACTCAGAATACAAAACAGGGTTGAGTTGGGTGGGTGGGTGGGTGGGTGGGTGGGTGGGGGGGGGGTGGAAGGGAAGGATGAGAACCGCTCAACGCGTGTGCGTGCCTGCCTGCCGAGACATCAGAGCGAATGACGTCATCGCACCCGACGTGTTTCTTACTCCTCTACGTACGGAGCTTCGTCAGGGCAAATCAGTGGGACTAGCCAGCCTCGCAGCTAGATAAACGGATGTGTCTCGGTGGTTACCAGACTGCAACGTCTGGTTGACTCTTCCGGGGTTCCGCATGCAGGCAACTATTGTGGATACTTCCCTAATTCATCCAGGACAGCGACATTTTACCACCAGTCACTCGTGAAGTATTTCTCGCATAGATTCAAAGCGTGTATCGATAATACCGCGCATGGGAATTATCACCATTTAACTGACGGCTAGGTTAAAACATTTAAAACCATATAGCATGCGGTATCATCCCACGCTCAGTACCGGCAGGGAACAGTCACAGTTGGCACTGCTATCTTTATCATCTTTGAGCTGATGGTTGGTCGTTCAGATGACTTTCCTTAATCATTGCAACATAGTGCCGCCCGGCCAAACTTGATATATACCGCGACATATTGCAATGTGCCATATTATATTGCCGTTATAGTAATGAAACCATTGGAGGTGGTTGGGTAGCGCTCACAAGCCCATCTTTTGGTCAGTCAGTCACGATGTTTCCTTTTACCGCTTGTGACACCAGGATCCCTTGAAAGGTGTGCGAAGGTTAAACTTTCATTTAGGCCACTGGAATGTGTTGTCGCATGCTGGTATATCCTCTCTGATTGTTGACATCGGCGTTTCTTTTCACGATGGCCTCTGCGAACTGTATCCTTCATTGCAGTGCAGCATTGGTGGTTCAGTGGTAGAATTCTCGCCTGCCACGCGGGAGGCCCGGGTTCGATTCCCGGCCAATGCATCCTTTTTCCTTTAATTGCCGTTCACGATGCCCGTGAATGCGTCCCTGTTGTCATGGTTGAAGGCCAATGCTCTGGATTGGGAAATATGTGTAGACAGAGATGAGAAATCAAATGACACACACAAATGGCTTACCTTTTGAAGCAAGCAAGGGTTTCGCCTCACTATGTTCTTGACATTCAAGGTAGGCCATATACCTTTGTGTGGACTGTATTATATTGCCGTTATAGTAATGAAACCATTGGAGGTGGTTGGGTAGCGCTCACAAGCCCATCTTTTGGTCAGTCAGTCACGATGTTTCCTTTTACCGCTTGTGACACCAGGATCCCTTGAAAGGTGTGCGAAGGTTAAACTTTCATTTAGGCCACTGGAATGTGTTGTCGCATGCTGGTATATCCTCTCTGATTGTTGACATCGGCGTTTCTTTTCACGATGGCCTCTGCGAACTGTATCCTTCATTGCAGTGCAGCATTGGTGGTTCAGTGGTAGAATTCTCGCCTGCCACGCGGGAGGCCCGGGTTCGATTCCCGGCCAATGCATCCTTTTTCCTTTAATTGCCGTTCACGATGCCCGTGAATGCGTCCCTGTTGTCATGGTTGAAGGCCAATGCTCTGGATTGGGAAATATGTGTAGACAGAGATGAGAAATCAAATGACACACACAAATGGCTTACCTTTTGAAGCAAGCAAGGGTTTCGCCTCACTATGTTCTTGACATTCAAGGTAGGCCATATACCTTTGTGTGGACTGTAGTGTCCTGTACGCTAAATAATTCAATCTACATTATTCTGAGGCTATTGCTAGCTACACTCAGAATACAAAACAGGGTTGAGTTGGGTGGGTGGGTGGGTGGGTGGGTGGGGGGGGGGTGGAAGGGAAGGATGAGAACCGCTCAACGCGTGTGCGTGCCTGCCTGCCGAGACATCAGAGCGAATGACGTCATCGCACCCGACGTGTTTCTTACTCCTCTACGTACGGAGCTTCGTCAGGGCAAATCAGTGGGACTAGCCAGCCTCGCAGCTAGATAAACGGATGTGTCTCGGTGGTTACCAGACTGCAACGTCTGGTTGACTCTTCCGGGGTTCCGCATGCAGGCAACTATTGTGGATACTTCCCTAATTCATCCAGGACAGCGACATTTTACCACCAGTCACTCGTGAAGTATTTCTCGCATAGATTCAAAGCGTGTATCGATAATACCGCGCATGGGAATTATCACCATTTAACTGACGGCTAGGTTAAAACATTTAAAACCATATAGCATGCGGTATCATCCCACGCTCAGTACCGGCAGGGAACAGTCACAGTTGGCACTGCTATCTTTATCATCTTTGAGCTGATGGTTGGTCGTTCAGATGACTTTCCTTAATCATTGCAACATAGTGCCGCCCGGCCAAACTTGATATATACCGCGACATATTGCAATGTGCCATATTATATTGCCGTTATAGTAATGAAACCATTGGAGGTGGTTGGGTAGCGCTCACAAGCCCATCTTTTGGTCAGTCAGTCACGATGTTTCCTTTTACCGCTTGTGACACCAGGATCCCTTGAAAGGTGTGCGAAGGTTAAACTTTCATTTAGGCCACTGGAATGTGTTGTCGCATGCTGGTATATCCTCTCTGATTGTTGACATCGGCGTTTCTTTTCACGATGGCCTCTGCGAACTGTATCCTTCATTGCAGTGCAGCATTGGTGGTTCAGTGGTAGAATTCTCGCCTGCCACGCGGGAGGCCCGGGTTCGATTCCCGGCCAATGCATCCTTTTTCCTTTAATTGCCGTTCACGATGCCCGTGAATGCGTCCCTGTTGTCATGGTTGAAGGCCAATGCTCTGGATTGGGAAATATGTGTAGACAGAGATGAGAAATCAAATGACACACACAAATGGCTTACCTTTTGAAGCAAGCAAGGGTTTCGCCTCACTATGTTCTTGACATTCAAGGTAGGCCATATACCTTTGTGTGGACTGTAGTGTCCTGTACGCTAAATAATTCAATCTACATTATTCTGAGGCTATTGCTAGCTACACTCAGAATACAAAACAGGGTTGAGTTGGGTGGGTGGGTGGGTGGGTGGGTGGGTGGGGGGGGGGGTGGAAGGGAAGGATGAGAACCGCTCAACGCGTGTGCGTGCCTGCCTGCCGAGACATCAGAGCGAATGACGTCATCGCACCCGACGTGTTTCTTACTCCTCTACGTACGGAGCTTCGTCAGGGCAAATCAGTGGGACTAGCCAGCCTCGCAGCTAGATAAACGGATGTGTCTCGGTGGTTACCAGACTGCAACGTCTGGTTGACTCTTCCGGGGTTCCGCATGCAGGCAACTATTGTGGATACTTCCCTAATTCATCCAGGACAGCGACATTTTACCACCAGTCACTCGTGAAGTATTTCTCGCATAGATTCAAAGCGTGTATCGATAATACCGCGCATGGGAATTATCACCATTTAACTGACGGCTAGGTTAAAACATTTAAAACCATATAGCATGCGGTATCATCCCACGCTCAGTACCGGCAGGGAACAGTCACAGTTGGCACTGCTATCTTTATCATCTTTGAGCTGATGGTTGGTCGTTCAGATGACTTTCCTTAATCATTGCAACATAGTGCCGCCCGGCCAAACTTGATATATACCGCGACATATTGCAATGTGCCATATTATATTGCCGTTATAGTAATGAAACCATTGGAGGTGGTTGGGTAGCGCTCACAAGCCCATCTTTTGGTCAGTCAGTCACGATGTTTCCTTTTACCGCTTGTGACACCAGGATCCCTTGAAAGGTGTGCGAAGGTTAAACTTTCATTTAGGCCACTGGAATGTGTTGTCGCATGATTGTTGACATCGGCGTTTCTTTTCACGATGGCCTCTGCGAACTGTATCCTTCATTGCAGTGCAGCATTGGTGGTTCAGTGGTAGAATTCTCGCCTGCCACGCGGGAGGCCCGGGTTCGATTCCCGGCCAATGCATCCTTTTTCCTTTAATTGCCGTTCACGATGCCCGTGAATGCGTCCCTGTTGTCATGGTTGAAGGCCAATGCTCTGGATTGGGAAATATGTGTAGACAGAGATGAGAAATCAAATGACACACACAAATGGCTTACCTTTTGAAGCAAGCAAGGGTTTCGCCTCACTATGTTCTTGACATTCAAGGTAGGCCATATACCTTTGTGTGGACTGTAGTGTCCTGTACGCTAAATAATTCAATCTACATTATTCTGAGGCTATTGCTAGCTACACTCAGAATACAAAACAGGGTTGAGTTGGGTGGGTGGGTGGGTGGGTGGGTGGGTGGGTGGGTGGGGGGGGTGGAAGGGAAGGATGAGAACCGCTCAACGCGTGTGCGTGCCTGCCTGCCGAGACATCAGAGCGAATGACGTCATCGCACCCGACGTGTTTCTTACTCCTCTACGTACGGAGCTTCGTCAGGGCAAATCAGTGGGACTAGCCAGCCTCGCAGCTAGATAAACGGATGTGTCTCGGTGGTTACCAGACTGCAACGTCTGGTTGACTCTTCCGGGGTTCCGCATGCAGGCAACTATTGTGGATACTTCCCTAATTCATCCAGGACAGCGACATTTTACCACCAGTCACTCGTGAAGTATTTCTCGCATAGATTCAAAGCGTGTATCGATAATACCGCGCATGGGAATTATCACCATTTAACTGACGGCTAGGTTAAAACATTTAAAACCATATAGCATGCGGTATCATCCCACGCTCAGTACCGGCAGGGAACAGTCACAGTTGGCACTGCTATCTTTATCATCTTTGAGCTGATGGTTGGTCGTTCAGATGACTTTCCTTAATCATTGCAACATAGTGCCGCCCGGCCAAACTTGATATATACCGCGACATATTGCAATGTGCCATATTATATTGCCGTTATAGTAATGAAACCATTGGAGGTGGTTGGGTAGCGCTCACAAGCCCATCTTTTGGTCAGTCAGTCACGATGTTTCCTTTTACCGCTTGTGACACCAGGATCCCTTGAAAGGTGTGCGAAGGTTAAACTTTCATTTAGGCCACTGGAATGTGTTGTCGCATGCTGGTATATCCTCTCTGATTGTTGACATCGGCGTTTCTTTTCACGATGGCCTCTGCGAACTGTATCCTTCATTGCAGTGCAGCATTGGTGGTTCAGTGGTAGAATTCGGGTTCGATTCCCGGCCAATGCATCCTTTTTCCTTTAATTGCCGTTCACGATGCCCGTGAATGCGTCCCTGTTGTCATGGTTGAAGGCCAATGCTCTGGATTGGGAAATATGTGTAGACAGAGATGAGAAATCAAATGACACACACAAATGGCTTACCTTTTGAAGCAAGCAAGGGTTTCGCCTCACTATGTTCTTGACATTCAAGGTAGGCCATATACCTTTGTGTGGACTGTAGTGTCCTGTACGCTAAATAATTCAATCTACATTATTCTGAGGCTATTGCTAGCTACACTCAGAATACAAAACAGGGTTGAGTTGGGTGGGTGGGTGGGTGGGTGGGTGGGGGGGGGGGTGGAAGGGAAGGATGAGAACCGCTCAACGCGTGTGCGTGCCTGCCTGCCGAGACATCAGAGCGAATGACGTCATCGCACCCGACGTGTTTCTTACTCCTCTACGTACGGAGCTTCGTCAGGGCAAATCAGTGGGACTAGCCAGCCTCGCAGCTAGATAAACGGATGTGTCTCGGTGGTTACCAGACTGCAACGTCTGGTTGACTCTTCCGGGGTTCCGCATGCAGGCAACTATTGTGGATACTTCCCTAATTCATCCAGGACAGCGACATTTTACCACCAGTCACTCGTGAAGTATTTCTCGCATAGATTCAAAGCGTGTATCGATAATACCGCGCATGGGAATTATCACCATTTAACTGACGGCTAGGTTAAAACATTTAAAACCATATAGCATGCGGTATCATCCCACGCTCAGTACCGGCAGGGAACAGTCACAGTTGGCACTGCTATCTTTATCATCTTTGAGCTGATGGTTGGTCGTTCAGATGACTTTCCTTAATCATTGCAACATAGTGCCGCCCGGCCAAACTTGATATATACCGCGACATATTGCAATGTGCCATATTATATTGCCGTTATAGTAATGAAACCATTGGAGGTGGTTGGGTAGCGCTCACAAGCCCATCTTTTGGTCAGTCAGTCACGATGTTTCCTTTTACCGCTTGTGACACCAGGATCCCTTGAAAGGTGTGCGAAGGTTAAACTTTCATTTAGGCCACTGGAATGTGTTGTCGCATGCTGGTATATCCTCTCTGATTGTTGACATCGGCGTTTCTTTTCACGATGGCCTCTGCGAACTGTATCCTTCATTGCAGTGCAGCATTGGTGGTTCAGTGGTAGAATTCTCGCCTGCCACGCGGGAGGCCCGGGTTCGATTCCCGGCCAATGCATCCTTTTTCCTTTAATTGCCGTTCACGATGCCCGTGAATGCGTCCCTGTTGTCATGGTTGAAGGCCAATGCTCTGGATTGGGAAATATGTGTAGACAGAGATGAGAAATCAAATGACACACACAAATGGCTTACCTTTTGAAGCAAGCAAGGGTTTCGCCTCACTATGTTCTTGACATTCAAGGTAGGCCATATACCTTTGTGTGGACTGTAGTGTCCTGTACGCTAAATAATTCAATCTACATTATTCTGAGGCTATTGCTAGCTACACTCAGAATACAAAACAGGGTTGAGTTGGGTGGGTGGGTGGGGGGGGGGGTGGAAGGGAAGGATGAGAACCGCTCAACGCGTGTGCGTGCCTGCCTGCCGAGACATCAGAGCGAATGACGTCATCGCACCCGACGTGTTTCTTACTCCTCTACGTACGGAGCTTCGTCAGGGCAAATCAGTGGGACTAGCCAGCCTCGCAGCTAGATAAACGGATGTGTCTCGGTGGTTACCAGACTGCAACGTCTGGTTGACTCTTCCGGGGTTCCGCATGCAGGCAACTATTGTGGATACTTCCCTAATTCATCCAGGACAGCGACATTTTACCACCAGTCACTCGTGAAGTATTTCTCGCATAGATTCAAAGCGTGTATCGATAATACCGCGCATGGGAATTATCACCATTTAACTGACGGCTAGGTTAAAACATTTAAAACCATATAGCATGCGGTATCATCCCACGCTCAGTACCGGCAGGGAACAGTCACAGTTGGCACTGCTATCTTTATCATCTTTGAGCTGATGGTTGGTCGTTCAGATGACTTTCCTTAATCATTGCAACATAGTGCCGCCCGGCCAAACTTGATATATACCGCGACATATTGCAATGTGCCATATTATATTGCCGTTATAGTAATGAAACCATTGGAGGTGGTTGGGTAGCGCTCACAAGCCCATCTTTTGGTCAGTCAGTCACGATGTTTCCTTTTACCGCTTGTGACACCAGGATCCCTTGAAAGGTGTGCGAAGGTTAAACTTTCATTTAGGCCACTGGAATGTGTTGTCGCATGCTGGTATATCCTCTCTGATTGTTGACATCGGCGTTTCTTTTCACGATGGCCTCTGCGAACTGTATCCTTCATTGCAGTGCAGCATTGGTGGTTCAGTGGTAGAATTCGGGTTCGATTCCCGGCCAATGCATCCTTTTTCCTTTAATTGCCGTTCACGATGCCCGTGAATGCGTCCCTGTTGTCATGGTTGAAGGCCAATGCTCTGGATTGGGAAATATGTGTAGACAGAGATGAGAAATCAAATGACACACACAAATGGCTTACCTTTTGAAGCAAGCAAGGGTTTCGCCTCACTATGTTCTTGACATTCAAGGTAGGCCATATACCTTTGTGTGGACTGTAGTGTCCTGTACGCTAAATAATTCAATCTACATTATTCTGAGGCTATTGCTAGCTACACTCAGAATACAAAACAGGGTTGAGTTGGGTGGGTGGGTGGGGGGGGGGGTGGAAGGGAAGGATGAGAACCGCTCAACGCGTGTGCGTGCCTGCCTGCCGAGACATCAGAGCGAATGACGTCATCGCACCCGACGTGTTTCTTACTCCTCTACGTACGGAGCTTCGTCAGGGCAAATCAGTGGGACTAGCCAGCCTCGCAGCTAGATAAACGGATGTGTCTCGGTGGTTACCAGACTGCAACGTCTGGTTGACTCTTCCGGGGTTCCGCATGCAGGCAACTATTGTGGATACTTCCCTAATTCATCCAGGACAGCGACATTTTACCACCAGTCACTCGTGAAGTATTTCTCGCATAGATTCAAAGCGTGTATCGATAATACCGCGCATGGGAATTATCACCATTTAACTGACGGCTAGGTTAAAACATTTAAAACCATATAGCATGCGGTATCATCCCACGCTCAGTACCGGCAGGGAACAGTCACAGTTGGCACTGCTATCTTTATCATCTTTGAGCTGATGGTTGGTCGTTCAGATGACTTTCCTTAATCATTGCAACATAGTGCCGCCCGGCCAAACTTGATATATACCGCGACATATTGCAATGTGCCATATTATATTGCCGTTATAGTAATGAAACCATTGGAGGTGGTTGGGTAGCGCTCACAAGCCCATCTTTTGGTCAGTCAGTCACGATGTTTCCTTTTACCGCTTGTGACACCAGGATCCCTTGAAAGGTGTGCGAAGGTTAAACTTTCATTTAGGCCACTGGAATGTGTTGTCGCATGCTGGTATATCCTCTCTGATTGTTGACATCGGCGTTTCTTTTCACGATGGCCTCTGCGAACTGTATCCTTCATTGCAGTGCAGCATTGGTGGTTCAGTGGTAGAATTCTCGCCTGCCACGCGGGAGGCCCGGGTTCGATTCCCGGCCAATGCATCCTTTTTCCTTTAATTGCCGTTCACGATGCCCGTGAATGCGTCCCTGTTGTCATGGTTGAAGGCCAATGCTCTGGATTGGGAAATATGTGTAGACAGAGATGAGAAATCAAATGACACACACAAATGGCTTACCTTTTGAAGCAAGCAAGGGTTTCGCCTCACTATGTTCTTGACATTCAAGGTAGGCCATATACCTTTGTGTGGACTGTAGTGTCCTGTACGCTAAATAATTCAATCTACATTATTCTGAGGCTATTGCTAGCTACACTCAGAATACAAAACAGGGTTGAGTTGGGTGGGTGGGTGGGTGGGGGGGTGGAAGGGAAGGATGAGAACCGCTCAACGCGTGTGCGTGCCTGCCTGCCGAGACATCAGAGCGAATGACGTCATCGCACCCGACGTGTTTCTTACTCCTCTACGTACGGAGCTTCGTCAGGGCAAATCAGTGGGACTAGCCAGCCTCGCAGCTAGATAAACGGATGTGTCTCGGTGGTTACCAGACTGCAACGTCTGGTTGACTCTTCCGGGGTTCCGCATGCAGGCAACTATTGTGGATACTTCCCTAATTCATCCAGGACAGCGACATTTTACCACCAGTCACTCGTGAAGTATTTCTCGCATAGATTCAAAGCGTGTATCGATAATACCGCGCATGGGAATTATCACCATTTAACTGACGGCTAGGTTAAAACATTTAAAACCATATAGCATGCGGTATCATCCCACGCTCAGTACCGGCAGGGAACAGTCACAGTTGGCACTGCTATCTTTATCATCTTTGAGCTGATGGTTGGTCGTTCAGATGACTTTCCTTAATCATTGCAACATAGTGCCGCCCGGCCAAACTTGATATATACCGCGACATATTGCAATGTGCCATATTATATTGCCGTTATAGTAATGAAACCATTGGAGGTGGTTGGGTAGCGCTCACAAGCCCATCTTTTGGTCAGTCAGTCACGATGTTTCCTTTTACCGCTTGTGACACCAGGATCCCTTGAAAGGTGTGCGAAGGTTAAACTTTCATTTAGGCCACTGGAATGTGTTGTCGCATGCTGGTATATCCTCTCTGATTGTTGACATCGGCGTTTCTTTTCACGATGGCCTCTGCGAACTGTATCCTTCATTGCAGTGCAGCATTGGTGGTTCAGTGGTAGAATTCTCGCCTGCCACGCGGGAGGCCCGGGTTCGATTCCCGGCCAATGCATCCTTTTTCCTTTAATTGCCGTTCACGATGCCCGTGAATGCGTCCCTGTTGTCATGGTTGAAGGCCAATGCTCTGGATTGGGAAATATGTGTAGACAGAGATGAGAAATCAAATGACACACACAAATGGCTTACCTTTTGAAGCAAGCAAGGGTTTCGCCTCACTATGTTCTTGACATTCAAGGTAGGCCATATACCTTTGTGTGGACTGTAGTGTCCTGTACGCTAAATAATTCAATCTACATTATTCTGAGGCTATTGCTAGCTACACTCAGAATACAAAACAGGGTTGAGTTGGGTGGGTGGGTGGGTGGGTGGGTGGGTGGGGGGGGGGGTGGAAGGGAAGGATGAGAACCGCTCAACGCGTGTGCGTGCCTGCCTGCCGAGACATCAGAGCGAATGACGTCATCGCACCCGACGTGTTTCTTACTCCTCTACGTACGGAGCTTCGTCAGGGCAAATCAGTGGGACTAGCCAGCCTCGCAGCTAGATAAACGGATGTGTCTCGGTGGTTACCAGACTGCAACGTCTGGTTGACTCTTCCGGGGTTCCGCATGCAGGCAACTATTGTGGATACTTCCCTAATTCATCCAGGACAGCGACATTTTACCACCAGTCACTCGTGAAGTATTTCTCGCATAGATTCAAAGCGTGTATCGATAATACCGCGCATGGGAATTATCACCATTTAACTGACGGCTAGGTTAAAACATTTAAAACCATATAGCATGCGGTATCATCCCACGCTCAGTACCGGCAGGGAACAGTCACAGTTGGCACTGCTATCTTTATCATCTTTGAGCTGATGGTTGGTCGTTCAGATGACTTTCCTTAATCATTGCAACATAGTGCCGCCCGGCCAAACTTGATATATACCGCGACATATTGCAATGTGCCATATTATATTGCCGTTATAGTAATGAAACCATTGGAGGTGGTTGGGTAGCGCTCACAAGCCCATCTTTTGGTCAGTCAGTCACGATGTTTCCTTTTACCGCTTGTGACACCAGGATCCCTTGAAAGGTGTGCGAAGGTTAAACTTTCATTTAGGCCACTGGAATGTGTTGTCGCATGCTGGTATATCCTCTCTGATTGTTGACATCGGCGTTTCTTTTCACGATGGCCTCTGCGAACTGTATCCTTCATTGCAGTGCAGCATTGGTGGTTCAGTGGTAGAATTCTCGCCTGCCACGCGGGAGGCCCGGGTTCGATTCCCGGCCAATGCATCCTTTTTCCTTTAATTGCCGTTCACGATGCCCGTGAATGCGTCCCTGTTGTCATGGTTGAAGGCCAATGCTCTGGATTGGGAAATATGTGTAGACAGAGATGAGAAATCAAATGACACACACAAATGGCTTACCTTTTGAAGCAAGCAAGGGTTTCGCCTCACTATGTTCTTGACATTCAAGGTAGGCCATATACCTTTGTGTGGACTGTAGTGTCCTGTACGCTAAATAATTCAATCTACATTATTCTGAGGCTATTGCTAGCTACACTCAGAATACAAAACAGGGTTGAGTTGGGTGGGTGGGTGGGGGGGGGGGTGGAAGGGAAGGATGAGAACCGCTCAACGCGTGTGCGTGCCTGCCTGCCGAGACATCAGAGCGAATGACGTCATCGCACCCGACGTGTTTCTTACTCCTCTACGTACGGAGCTTCGTCAGGGCAAATCAGTGGGACTAGCCAGCCTCGCAGCTAGATAAACGGATGTGTCTCGGTGGTTACCAGACTGCAACGTCTGGTTGACTCTTCCGGGGTTCCGCATGCAGGCAACTATTGTGGATACTTCCCTAATTCATCCAGGACAGCGACATTTTACCACCAGTCACTCGTGAAGTATTTCTCGCATAGATTCAAAGCGTGTATCGATAATACCGCGCATGGGAATTATCACCATTTAACTGACGGCTAGGTTAAAACATTTAAAACCATATAGCATGCGGTATCATCCCACGCTCAGTACCGGCAGGGAACAGTCACAGTTGGCACTGCTATCTTTATCATCTTTGAGCTGATGGTTGGTCGTTCAGATGACTTTCCTTAATCATTGCAACATAGTGCCGCCCGGCCAAACTTGATATATACCGCGACATATTGCAATGTGCCATATTATATTGCCGTTATAGTAATGAAACCATTGGAGGTGGTTGGGTAGCGCTCACAAGCCCATCTTTTGGTCAGTCAGTCACGATGTTTCCTTTTACCGCTTGTGACACCAGGATCCCTTGAAAGGTGTGCGAAGGTTAAACTTTCATTTAGGCCACTGGAATGTGTTGTCGCATGCTGGTATATCCTCTCTGATTGTTGACATCGGCGTTTCTTTTCACGATGGCCTCTGCGAACTGTATCCTTCATTGCAGTGCAGCATTGGTGGTTCAGTGGTAGAATTCGGGTTCGATTCCCGGCCAATGCATCCTTTTTCCTTTAATTGCCGTTCACGATGCCCGTGAATGCGTCCCTGTTGTCATGGTTGAAGGCCAATGCTCTGGATTGGGAAATATGTGTAGACAGAGATGAGAAATCAAATGACACACACAAATGGCTTACCTTTTGAAGCAAGCAAGGGTTTCGCCTCACTATGTTCTTGACATTCAAGGTAGGCCATATACCTTTGTGTGGACTGTAGTGTCCTGTACGCTAAATAATTCAATCTACATTATTCTGAGGCTATTGCTAGCTACACTCAGAATACAAAACAGGGTTGAGTTGGGTGGGTGGGGGGGGGGTGGGTGGGGGGGGGGTGGAAGGGAAGGATGAGAACCGCTCAACGCGTGTGCGTGCCTGCCTGCCGAGACATCAGAGCGAATGACGTCATCGCACCCGACGTGTTTCTTACTCCTCTACGTACGGAGCTTCGTCAGGGCAAATCAGTGGGACTAGCCAGCCTCGCAGCTAGATAAACGGATGTGTCTCGGTAGTTACCAGACTGCAACGTCTGGTTGACTCTTCCGGGGTTCCGCATGCAGGCAACTATTGTGGATACTTCCCTAATTCATCCAGGACAGCGACATTTTACCACCAGTCACTCGTGAAGTATTTCTCGCATAGATTCAAAGCGTGTATCGATAATACCGCGCATGGGAATTATCACCATTTAACTGACGGCTAGGTTAAAACATTTAAAACCATATAGCATGCGGTATCATCCCACGCTCAGTACCGGCAGGGAACAGTCACAGTTGGCACTGCTATCTTTATCATCTTTGAGCTGATGGTTGGTCGTTCAGATGACTTTCCTTAATCATTGCAACATAGTGCCGCCCGGCCAAACTTGATATATACCGCGACATATTGCAATGTGCCATATTATATTGCCGTTATAGTAATGAAACCATTGGAGGTGGTTGGGTAGCGCTCACAAGCCCATCTTTTGGTCAGTCAGTCACGATGTTTCCTTTTACCGCTTGTGACACCAGGATCCCTTGAAAGGTGTGCGAAGGTTAAACTTTCATTTAGGCCACTGGAATGTGTTGTCGCATGCTGGTATATCCTCTCTGATTGTTGACATCGGCGTTTCTTTTCACGATGGCCTCTGCGAACTGTATCCTTCATTGCAGTGCAGCATTGGTGGTTCAGTGGTAGAATTCTCGCCTGCCACGCGGGAGGCCCGGGTTCGATTCCCGGCCAATGCATCCTTTTTCCTTTAATTGCCGTTCACGATGCCCGTGAATGCGTCCCTGTTGTCATGGTTGAAGGCCAATGCTCTGGATTGGGAAATATGTGTAGACAGAGATGAGAAATCAAATGACACACACAAATGGCTTACCTTTTGAAGCAAGCAAGGGTTTCGCCTCACTATGTTCTTGACATTCAAGGTAGGCCATATACCTTTGTGTGGACTGTAGTGTCCTGTACGCTAAATAATTCAATCTACATTATTCTGAGGCTATTGCTAGCTACACTCAGAATACAAAACAGGGTTGAGTTGGGTGGGTGGGTGGGTGGGTGGGTGGGTGGGGGGGGGGGTGGAAGGGAAGGATGAGAACCGCTCAACGCGTGTGCGTGCCTGCCTGCCGAGACATCAGAGCGAATGACGTCATCGCACCCGACGTGTTTCTTACTCCTCTACGTACGGAGCTTCGTCAGGGCAAATCAGTGGGACTAGCCAGCCTCGCAGCTAGATAAACGGATGTGTCTCGGTGGTTACCAGACTGCAACGTCTGGTTGACTCTTCCGGGGTTCCGCATGCAGGCAACTATTGTGGATACTTCCCTAATTCATCCAGGACAGCGACATTTTACCACCAGTCACTCGTGAAGTATTTCTCGCATAGATTCAAAGCGTGTATCGATAATACCGCGCATGGGAATTATCACCATTTAACTGACGGCTAGGTTAAAACATTTAAAACCATATAGCATGCGGTATCATCCCACGCTCAGTACCGGCAGGGAACAGTCACAGTTGGCACTGCTATCTTTATCATCTTTGAGCTGATGGTTGGTCGTTCAGATGACTTTCCTTAATCATTGCAACATAGTGCCGCCCGGCCAAACTTGATATATACCGCGACATATTGCAATGTGCCATATTATATTGCCGTTATAGTAATGAAACCATTGGAGGTGGTTGGGTAGCGCTCACAAGCCCATCTTTTGGTCTGTCAGTCACGATGTTTCCTTTTACCGCTTGTGACACCAGGATCCCTTGAAAGGTGTGCGAAGGTTAAACTTTCATTTAGGCCACTGGAATGTGTTGTCGCATGCTGGTATATCCTCTCTGATTGTTGACATCGGCGTTTCTTTTCACGATGGCCTCTGCGAACTGTATCCTTCATTGCAGTGCAGCATTGGTGGTTCAGTGGTAGAATTCGGGTTCGATTCCCGGCCAATGCATCCTTTTTCCTTTAATTGCCGTTCACGATGCCCGTGAATGCGTCCCTGTTGTCATGGTTGAAGGCCAATGCTCTGGATTGGGAAATATGTGTAGACAGAGATGAGAAATCAAATGACACACACAAATGGCTTACCTTTTGAAGCAAGCAAGGGTTTCGCCTCACTATGTTCTTGACATTCAAGGTAGGCCATATACCTTTGTGTGGACTGTAGTGTCCTGTACGCTAAATAATTCAATCTACATTATTCTGAGGCTATTGCTAGCTACACTCAGAATACAAAACAGGGTTGAGTTGGGTGGGTGGGTGGGTGGGTGGGTGGGGGGGGGGGTGGAAGGGAAGGATGAGAACCGCTCAACGCGTGTGCGTGCCTGCCTGCCGAGACATCAGAGCGAATGACGTCATCGCACCCGACGTGTTTCTTACTCCTCTACGTACGGAGCTTCGTCAGGGCAAATCAGTGGGACTAGCCAGCCTCGCAGCTAGATAAACGGATGTGTCTCGGTGGTTACCAGACTGCAACGTCTGGTTGACTCTTCCGGGGTTCCGCATGCAGGCAACTATTGTGGATACTTCCCTAATTCATCCAGGACAGCGACATTTTACCACCAGTCACTCGTGAAGTATTTCTCGCATAGATTCAAAGCGTGTATCGATAATACCGCGCATGGGAATTATCACCATTTAACTGACGGCTAGGTTAAAACATTTAAAACCATATAGCATGCGGTATCATCCCACGCTCAGTACCGGCAGGGAACAGTCACAGTTGGCACTGCTATCTTTATCATCTTTGAGCTGATGGTTGGTCGTTCAGATGACTTTCCTTAATCATTGCAACATAGTGCCGCCCGGCCAAACTTGATATATACCGCGACATATTGCAATGTGCCATATTATATTGCCGTTATAGTAATGAAACCATTGGAGGTGGTTGGGTAGCGCTCACAAGCCCATCTTTTGGTCAGTCAGTCACGATGTTTCCTTTTACCGCTTGTGACACCAGGATCCCTTGAAAGGTGTGCGAAGGTTAAACTTTCATTTAGGCCACTGGAATGTGTTGTCGCATGCTGGTATATCCTCTCTGATTGTTGACATCGGCGTTTCTTTTCACGATGGCCTCTGCGAACTGTATCCTTCATTGCAGTGCAGCATTGGTGGTTCAGTGGTAGAATTCTCGCCTGCCACGCGGGAGGCCCGGGTTCGATTCCCGGCCAATGCATCCTTTTTCCTTTAATTGCCGTTCACGATGCCCGTGAATGCGTCCCTGTTGTCATGGTTGAAGGCCAATGCTCTGGATTGGGAAATATGTGTAGACAGAGATGAGAAATCAAATGACACACACAAATGGCTTACCTTTTGAAGCAAGCAAGGGTTTCGCCTCACTATGTTCTTGACATTCAAGGTAGGCCATATACCTTTGTGTGGACTGTAGTGTCCTGTACGCTAAATAATTCAATCTACATTATTCTGAGGCTATTGCTAGCTACACTCAGAATACAAAACAGGGTTGAGTTGGGTGGGTGGGTGGGTGGGTGGGTGGGTGGGGGGGGGGGTGGAAGGGAAGGATGAGAACCGCTCAACGCGTGTGCGTGCCTGCCTGCCGAGACATCAGAGCGAATGACGTCATCGCACCCGACGTGTTTCTTACTCCTCTACGTACGGAGCTTCGTCAGGGCAAATCAGTGGGACTAGCCAGCCTCGCAGCTAGATAAACGGATGTGTCTCGGTGGTTACCAGACTGCAACGTCTGGTTGACTCTTCCGGGGTTCCGCATGCAGGCAACTATTGTGGATACTTCCCTAATTCATCCAGGACAGCGACATTTTACCACCAGTCACTCGTGAAGTATTTCTCGCATAGATTCAAAGCGTGTATCGATAATACCGCGCATGGGAATTATCACCATTTAACTGACGGCTAGGTTAAAACATTTAAAACCATATAGCATGCGGTATCATCCCACGCTCAGTACCGGCAGGGAACAGTCACAGTTGGCACTGCTATCTTTATCATCTTTGAGCTGATGGTTGGTCGTTCAGATGACTTTCCTTAATCATTGCAACATAGTGCCGCCCGGCCAAACTTGATATATACCGCGACATATTGCAATGTGCCATATTATATTGCCGTTATAGTAATGAAACCATTGGAGGTGGTTGGGTAGCGCTCACAAGCCCATCTTTTGGTCAGTCAGTCACGATGTTTCCTTTTACCGCTTGTGACACCAGGATCCCTTGAAAGGTGTGCGAAGGTTAAACTTTCATTTAGGCCACTGGAATGTGTTGTCGCATGCTGGTATATCCTCTCTGATTGTTGACATCGGCGTTTCTTTTCACGATGGCCTCTGCGAACTGTATCCTTCATTGCAGTGCAGCATTGGTGGTTCAGTGGTAGAATTCTCGCCTGCCACGCGGGAGGCCCGGGTTCGATTCCCGGCCAATGCATCCTTTTTCCTTTAATTGCCGTTCACGATGCCCGTGAATGCGTCCCTGTTGTCATGGTTGAAGGCCAATGCTCTGGATTGGGAAATATGTGTAGACAGAGATGAGAAATCAAATGACACACACAAATGGCTTACCTTTTGAAGCAAGCAAGGGTTTCGCCTCACTATGTTCTTGACATTCAAGGTAGGCCATATACCTTTGTGTGGACTGTAGTGTCCTGTACGCTAAATAATTCAATCTACATTATTCTGAGGCTATTGCTAGCTACACTCAGAATACAAAACAGGGTTGAGTTGGGTGGGTGGGTGGGTGGGTGGGTGGGTGGGGGGGGGGTGGAAGGGAAGGATGAGAACCGCTCAACGCGTGTGCGTGCCTGCCTGCCGAGACATCAGAGCGAATGACGTCATCGCACCCGACGTGTTTCTTACTCCTCTACGTACGGAGCTTCGTCAGGGCAAATCAGTGGGACTAGCCAGCCTCGCAGCTAGATAAACGGATGTGTCTCGGTGGTTACCAGACTGCAACGTCTGGTTGACTCTTCCGGGGTTCCGCATGCAGGCAACTATTGTGGATACTTCCCTAATTCATCCAGGACAGCGACATTTTACCACCAGTCACTCGTGAAGTATTTCTCGCATAGATTCAAAGCGTGTATCGATAATACCGCGCATGGGAATTATCACCATTTAACTGACGGCTAGGTTAAAACATTTAAAACCATATAGCATGCGGTATCATCCCACGCTCAGTACCGGCAGGGAACAGTCACAGTTGGCACTGCTATCTTTATCATCTTTGAGCTGATGGTTGGTCGTTCAGATGACTTTCCTTAATCATTGCAACATAGTGCCGCCCGGCCAAACTTGATATATACCGCGACATATTGCAATGTGCCATATTATATTGCCGTTATAGTAATGAAACCATTGGAGGTGGTTGGGTAGCGCTCACAAGCCCATCTTTTGGTCAGTCAGTCACGATGTTTCCTTTTACCGCTTGTGACACCAGGATCCCTTGAAAGGTGTGCGAAGGTTAAACTTTCATTTAGGCCACTGGAATGTGTTGTCGCATGCTGGTATATCCTCTCTGATTGTTGACATCGGCGTTTCTTTTCACGATGGCCTCTGCGAACTGTATCCTTCATTGCAGTGCAGCATTGGTGGTTCAGTGGTAGAATTCTCGCCTGCCACGCGGGAGGCCCGGGTTCGATTCCCGGCCAATGCATCCTTTTTCCTTTAATTGCCGTTCACGATGCCCGTGAATGCGTCCCTGTTGTCATGGTTGAAGGCCAATGCTCTGGATTGGGAAATATGTGTAGACAGAGATGAGAAATCAAATGACACACACAAATGGCTTACCTTTTGAAGCAAGCAAGGGTTTCGCCTCACTATGTTCTTGACATTCAAGGTAGGCCATATACCTTTGTGTGGACTGTAGTGTCCTGTACGCTAAATAATTCAATCTACATTATTCTGAGGCTATTGCTAGCTACACTCAGAATACAAAACAGGGTTGAGTTGGGTGGGTGGGTGGGTGGGTGGGGGGGGGGTGGAAGGGAAGGATGAGAACCGCTCAACGCGTGTGCGTGCCTGCCTGCCGAGACATCAGAGCGAATGACGTCATCGCACCCGACGTGTTTCTTACTCCTCTACGTACGGAGCTTCGTCAGGGCAAATCAGTGGGACTAGCCAGCCTCGCAGCTAGATAAACGGATGTGTCTCGGTGGTTACCAGACTGCAACGTCTGGTTGACTCTTCCGGGGTTCCGCATGCAGGCAACTATTGTGGATACTTCCCTAATTCATCCAGGACAGCGACATTTTACCACCAGTCACTCGTGAAGTATTTCTCGCATAGATTCAAAGCGTGTATCGATAATACCGCGCATGGGAATTATCACCATTTAACTGACGGCTAGGTTAAAACATTTAAAACCATATAGCATGCGGTATCATCCCACGCTCAGTACCGGCAGGGAACAGTCACAGTTGGCACTGCTATCTTTATCATCTTTGAGCTGATGGTTGGTCGTTCAGATGACTTTCCTTAATCATTGCAACATAGTGCCGCCCGGCCAAACTTGATATATACCGCGACATATTGCAATGTGCCATATTATATTGCCGTTATAGTAATGAAACCATTGGAGGTGGTTGGGTAGCGCTCACAAGCCCATCTTTTGGTCAGTCAGTCACGATGTTTCCTTTTACCGCTTGTGACACCAGGATCCCTTGAAAGGTGTGCGAAGGTTAAACTTTCATTTAGGCCACTGGAATGTGTTGTCGCATGCTGGTATATCCTCTCTGATTGTTGACATCGGCGTTTCTTTTCACGATGGCCTCTGCGAACTGTATCCTTCATTGCAGTGCAGCATTGGTGGTTCAGTGGTAGAATTCTCGCCTGCCACGCGGGAGGCCCGGGTTCGATTCCCGGCCAATGCATCCTTTTTCCTTTAATTGCCGTTCACGATGCCCGTGAATGCGTCCCTGTTGTCATGGTTGAAGGCCAATGCTCTGGATTGGGAAATATGTGTAGACAGAGATGAGAAATCAAATGACACACACAAATGGCTTACCTTTTGAAGCAAGCAAGGGTTTCGCCTCACTATGTTCTTGACATTCAAGGTAGGCCATATACCTTTGTGTGGACTGTAGTGTCCTGTACGCTAAATAATTCAATCTACATTATTCTGAGGCTATTGCTAGCTACACTCAGAATACAAAACAGGGTTGAGTTGGGTGGGTGGGGGGGGGGGTGGGTGGGGGGGGGGTGGAAGGGAAGGATGAGAACCGCTCAACGCGTGTGCGTGCCTGCCTGCCGAGACATCAGAGCGAATGACGTCATCGCACCCGACGTGTTTCTTACTCCTCTACGTACGGAGCTTCGTCAGGGCAAATCAGTGGGACTAGCCAGCCTCGCAGCTAGATAAACGGATGTGTCTCGGTGGTTACCAGACTGCAACGTCTGGTTGACTCTTCCGGGATTCCGCATGCAGGCAACTATTGTGGATACTTCCCTAATTCATCCAGGACAGCGACATTTTACCACCAGTCACTCGTGAAGTATTTCTCGCATAGATTCAAAGCGTGTATCGATAATACCGCGCATGGGAATTATCACCATTTAACTGACGGCTAGGTTAAAACATTTAAAACCATATAGCATGCGGTATCATCCCACGCTCAGTACCGGCAGGGAACAGTCACAGTTGGCACTGCTATCTTTATCATCTTTGAGCTGATGGTTGGTCGTTCAGATGACTTTCCTTAATCATTGCAACATAGTGCCGCCCGGCCAAACTTGATATATACCGCGACATATTGCAATGTGCCATATTATATTGCCGTTATAGTAATGAAACCATTGGAGGTGGTTGGGTAGCGCTCACAAGCCCATCTTTTGGTCAGTCAGTCACGATGTTTCCTTTTACCGCTTGTGACACCAGGATCCCTTGAAAGGTGTGCGAAGGTTAAACTTTCATTTAGGCCACTGGAATGTGTTGTCGCATGCTGGTATATCCTCTCTGATTGTTGACATCGGCGTTTCTTTTCACGATGGCCTCTGCGAACTGTATCCTTCATTGCAGTGCAGCATTGGTGGTTCAGTGGTAGAATTCGGGTTCGATTCCCGGCCAATGCATCCTTTTTCCTTTAATTGCCGTTCACGATGCCCGTGAATGCGTCCCTGTTGTCATGGTTGAAGGCCAATGCTCTGGATTGGGAAATATGTGTAGACAGAGATGAGAAATCAAATGACACACACAAATGGCTTACCTTTTGAAGCAAGCAAGGGTTTCGCCTCACTATGTTCTTGACATTCAAGGTAGGCCATATACCTTTGTGTGGACTGTAGTGTCCTGTACGCTAAATAATTCAATCTACATTATTCTGAGGCTATTGCTAGCTACACTCAGAATACAAAACAGGGTTGAGTTGGGTGGGTGGGTGGGGGGGGGGGTGGAAGGGAAGGATGAGAACCGCTCAACGCGTGTGCGTGCCTGCCTGCCGAGACATCAGAGCGAATGACGTCATCGCACCCGACGTGTTTCTTACTCCTCTACGTACGGAGCTTCGTCAGGGCAAATCAGTGGGACTAGCCAGCCTCGCAGCTAGATAAACGGATGTGTCTCGGTGGTTACCAGACTGCAACGTCTGGTTGACTCTTCCGGGGTTCCGCATGCAGGCAACTATTGTGGATACTTCCCTAATTCATCCAGGACAGCGACATTTTACCACCAGTCACTCGTGAAGTATTTCTCGCATAGATTCAAAGCGTGTATCGATAATACCGCGCATGGGAATTATCACCATTTAACTGACGGCTAGGTTAAAACATTTAAAACCATATAGCATGCGGTATCATCCCACGCTCAGTACCGGCAGGGAACAGTCACAGTTGGCACTGCTATCTTTATCATCTTTGAGCTGATGGTTGGTCGTTCAGATGACTTTCCTTAATCATTGCAACATAGTGCCGCCCGGCCAAACTTGATATATACCGCGACATATTGCAATGTGCCATATTATATTGCCGTTATAGTAATGAAACCATTGGAGGTGGTTGGGTAGCGCTCACAAGCCCATCTTTTGGTCAGTCAGTCACGATGTTTCCTTTTACCGCTTGTGACACCAGGATCCCTTGAAAGGTGTGCGAAGGTTAAACTTTCATTTAGGCCACTGGAATGTGTTGTCGCATGCTGGTATATCCTCTCTGATTGTTGACATCGGCGTTTCTTTTCACGATGGCCTCTGCGAACTGTATCCTTCATTGCAGTGCAGCATTGGTGGTTCAGTGGTAGAATTCTCGCCTGCCACGCGGGAGGCCCGGGTTCGATTCCCGGCCAATGCATCCTTTTTCCTTTAATTGCCGTTCACGATGCCCGTGAATGCGTCCCTGTTGTCATGGTTGAAGGCCAATGCTCTGGATTGGGAAATATGTGTAGACAGAGATGAGAAATCAAATGACACACACAAATGGCTTACCTTTTGAAGCAAGCAAGGGTTTCGCCTCACTATGTTCTTGACATTCAAGGTAGGCCATATACCTTTGTGTGGACTGTAGTGTCCTGTATGCTAAATAATTCAATCTACATTATTCTGAGGCTATTGCTAGCTACACTCAGAATACAAAACAGGGTTGAGTTGGGTGGGTGGGTGGGGGGGGGGGTGGAAGGGAAGGATGAGAACCGCTCAACGCGTGTGCGTGCCTGCCTGCCGAGACATCAGAGCGAATGACGTCATCGCACCCGACGTGTTTCTTACTCCTCTACGTACGGAGCTTCGTCAGGGCAAATCAGTGGGACTAGCCAGCCTCGCAGCTAGATAAACGGATGTGTCTCGGTGGTTACCAGACTGCAACGTCTGGTTGACTCTTCCGGGGTTCCGCATGCAGGCAACTATTGTGGATACTTCCCTAATTCATCCAGGACAGCGACATTTTACCACCAGTCACTCGTGAAGTATTTCTCGCATAGATTCAAAGCGTGTATCGATAATACCGCGCATGGGAATTATCACCATTTAACTGACGGCTAGGTTAAAACATTTAAAACCATATAGCATGCGGTATCATCCCACGCTCAGTACCGGCAGGGAACAGTCACAGTTGGCACTGCTATCTTTATCATCTTTGAGCTGATGGTTGGTCGTTCAGATGACTTTCCTTAATCATTGCAACATAGTGCCGCCCGGCCAAACTTGATATATACCGCGACATATTGCAATGTGCCATATTATATTGCCGTTATAGTAATGAAACCATTGGAGGTGGTTGGGTAGCGCTCACAAGCCCATCTTTTGGTCAGTCAGTCACGATGTTTCCTTTTACCGCTTGTGACACCAGGATCCCTTGAAAGGTGTGCGAAGGTTAAACTTTCATTTAGGCCACTGGAATGTGTTGTCGCATGCTGGTATATCCTCTCTGATTGTTGACATCGGCGTTTCTTTTCACGATGGCCTCTGCGAACTGTATCCTTCATTGCAGTGCAGCATTGGTGGTTCAGTGGTAGAATTCTCGCCTGCCACGCGGGAGGCCCGGGTTCGATTCCCGGCCAATGCATCCTTTTTCCTTTAATTGCCGTTCACGATGCCCGTGAATGCGTCCCTGTTGTCATGGTTGAAGGCCAATGCTCTGGATTGGGAAATATGTGTAGACAGAGATGAGAAATCAAATGACACACACAAATGGCTTACCTTTTGAAGCAAGCAAGGGTTTCGCCTCACTATGTTCTTGACATTCAAGGTAGGCCATATACCTTTGTGTGGACTGTATTATATTGCCGTTATAGTAATGAAACCATTGGAGGTGGTTGGGTAGCGCTCACAAGCCCATCTTTTGGTCAGTCAGTCACGATGTTTCCTTTTACCGCTTGTGACACCAGGATCCCTTGAAAGGTGTGCGAAGGTTAAACTTTCATTTAGGCCACTGGAATGTGTTGTCGCATGCTGGTATATCCTCTCTGATTGTTGACATCGGCGTTTCTTTTCACGATGGCCTCTGCGAACTGTATCCTTCATTGCAGTGCAGCATTGGTGGTTCAGTGGTAGAATTCTCGCCTGCCACGCGGGAGGCCCGGGTTCGATTCCCGGCCAATGCATCCTTTTTCCTTTAATTGCCGTTCACGATGCCCGTGAATGCGTCCCTGTTGTCATGGTTGAAGGCCAATGCTCTGGATTGGGAAATATGTGTAGACAGAGATGAGAAATCAAATGACACACACAAATGGCTTACCTTTTGAAGCAAGCAAGGGTTTCGCCTCACTATGTTCTTGACATTCAAGGTAGGCCATATACCTTTGTGTGGACTGTAGTGTCCTGTACGCTAAATAATTCAATCTACATTATTCTGAGGCTATTGCTAGCTACACTCAGAATACAAAACAGGGTTGAGTTGGGTGGGTGGGTGGGTGGGTGGGGGGGGGGGTGGAAGGGAAGGATGAGAACCGCTCAACGCGTGTGCGTGCCTGCCTGCCGAGACATCAGAGCGAATGACGTCATCGCACCCGACGTGTTTCTTACTCCTCTACGTACGGAGCTTCGTCAGGGCAAATCAGTGGGACTAGCCAGCCTCGCAGCTAGATAAACGGATGTGTCTCGGTGGTTACCAGACTGCAACGTCTGGTTGACTCTTCCGGGGTTCCGCATGCAGGCAACTATTGTGGATACTTCCCTAATTCATCCAGGACAGCGACATTTTACCACCAGTCACTCGTGAAGTATTTCTCGCATAGATTCAAAGCGTGTATCGATAATACCGCGCATGGGAATTATCACCATTTAACTGACGGCTAGGTTAAAACATTTAAAACCATATAGCATGCGGTATCATCCCACGCTCAGTACCGGCAGGGAACAGTCACAGTTGGCACTGCTATCTTTATCATCTTTGAGCTGATGGTTGGTCGTTCAGATGACTTTCCTTAATCATTGCAACATAGTGCCGCCCGGCCAAACTTGATATATACCGCGACATATTGCAATGTGCCATATTATATTGCCGTTATAGTAATGAAACCATTGGAGGTGGTTGGGTAGCGCTCACAAGCCCATCTTTTGGTCAGTCAGTCACGATGTTTCCTTTTACCGCTTGTGACACCAGGATCCCTTGAAAGGTGTGCGAAGGTTAAACTTTCATTTAGGCCACTGGAATGTGTTGTCGCATGCTGGTATATCCTCTCTGATTGTTGACATCGGCGTTTCTTTTCACGATGGCCTCTGCGAACTGTATCCTTCATTGCAGTGCAGCATTGGTGGTTCAGTGGTAGAATTCTCGCCTGCCACGCGGGAGGCCCGGGTTCGATTCCCGGCCAATGCATCCTTTTTCCTTTAATTGCCGTTCACGATGCCCGTGAATGCGTCCCTGTTGTCATGGTTGAAGGCCAATGCTCTGGATTGGGAAATATGTGTAGACAGAGATGAGAAATCAAATGACACACACAAATGGCTTACCTTTTGAAGCAAGCAAGGGTTTCGCCTCACTATGTTCTTGACATTCAAGGTAGGCCATATACCTTTGTGTGGACTGTAGTGTCCTGTACGCTAAATAATTCAATCTACATTATTCTGAGGCTATTGCTAGCTACACTCAGAATACAAAACAGGGTTGAGTTGGGTGGGTGGGTGGGTGGGTGGGTGGGGGGGGGTGGGTGGGGGGGGGTGGAAGGGAAGGATGAGAACCGCTCAACGCGTGTGCGTGCCTGCCTGCCGAGACATCAGAGCGAATGACGTCATCGCACCCGACGTGTTTCTTACTCCTCTACGTACGGAGCTTCGTCAGGGCAAATCAGTGGGACTAGCCAGCCTCGCAGCTAGATAAACGGATGTGTCTCGGTGGTTACCAGACTGCAACGTCTGGTTGACTCTTCCGGGGTTCCGCATGCAGGCAACTATTGTGGATACTTCCCTAATTCATCCAGGACAGCGACATTTTACCACCAGTCACTCGTGAAGTATTTCTCGCATAGATTCAAAGCGTGTATCGATAATACCGCGCATGGGAATTATCACCATTTAACTGACGGCTAGGTTAAAACATTTAAAACCATATAGCATGCGGTATCATCCCACGCTCAGTACCGGCAGGGAACAGTCACAGTTGGCACTGCTATCTTTATCATCTTTGAGCTGATGGTTGGTCGTTCAGATGACTTTCCTTAATCATTGCAACATAGTGCCGCCCGGCCAAACTTGATATATACCGCGACATATTGCAATGTGCCATATTATATTGCCGTTATAGTAATGAAACCATTGGAGGTGGTTGGGTAGCGCTCACAAGCCCATCTTTTGGTCAGTCAGTCACGATGTTTCCTTTTACCGCTTGTGACACCAGGATCCCTTGAAAGGTGTGCGAAGGTTAAACTTTCATTTAGGCCACTGGAATGTGTTGTCGCATGCTGGTATATCCTCTCTGATTGTTGACATCGGCGTTTCTTTTCACGATGGCCTCTGCGAACTGTATCCTTCATTGCAGTGCAGCATTGGTGGTTCAGTGGTAGAATTCTCGCCTGCCACGCGGGAGGCCCGGGTTCGATTCCCGGCCAATGCATCCTTTTTCCTTTAATTGCCGTTCACGATGCCCGTGAATGCGTCCCTGTTGTCATGGTTGAAGGCCAATGCTCTGGATTGGGAAATATGTGTAGACAGAGATGAGAAATCAAATGACACACACAAATGGCTTACCTTTTGAAGCAAGCAAGGGTTTCGCCTCACTAT
This sequence comes from Ascaphus truei, assembly GCF_040206685.1. NCBI lineage: Eukaryota > Metazoa > Chordata > Amphibia > Anura > Ascaphidae > Ascaphus > Ascaphus truei. Next base: position 169,099 of record NW_027456868.1, read on the forward strand.
GTTCTTGACATTCAAGGTAGGCCATATACCTTTGTGTGGACTGTAGTGTCCTGTACGCTAAATAATTCAATCTACATTATTCTGAGGCTATTGCTAGCTACACTCAGAATACAAAACAGGGTTGAGTTGGGTGGGTGGGTGGGGGGGGGGGGTGGAAGGGAAGGATGAGAACCGCTCAACGCGTGTGCGTGCCTGCCTGCCGAGACATCAGAGCGAATGACGTCATCGCACCCGACGTGTTTCTTACTCCTCTACGTACGGAGCTTCGTCAGGGCAAATCAGTGGGACTAGCCAGCCTCGCAGCTAGATAAACGGATGTGTCTCGGTGGTTACCAGACTGCAACGTCTGGTTGACTCTTCCGGGGTTCCGCATGCAGGCAACTATTGTGGATACTTCCCTAATTCATCCAGGACAGCGACATTTTACCACCAGTCACTCGTGAAGTATTTCTCGCATAGATTCAAAGCGTGTATCGATAATACCGCGCATGGGAATTATCACCATTTAACTGACGGCTAGGTTAAAACATTTAAAACCATATAGCATGCGGTATCATCCCACGCTCAGTACCGGCAGGGAACAGTCACAGTTGGCACTGCTATCTTTATCATCTTTGAGCTGATGGTTGGTCGTTCAGATGACTTTCCTTAATCATTGCAACATAGTGCCGCCCGGCCAAACTTGATATATACCGCGACATATTGCAATGTGCCATATTATATTGCCGTTATAGTAATGAAACCATTGGAGGTGGTTGGGTAGCGCTCACAAGCCCATCTTTTGGTCAGTCAGTCACGATGTTTCCTTTTACCGCTTGTGACACCAGGATCCCTTGAAAGGTGTGCGAAGGTTAAACTTTCATTTAGGCCACTGGAATGTGTTGTCGCATGCTGGTATATCCTCTCTGATTGTTGACATCGGCGTTTCTTTTAACGATGGCCTCTGCGAACTGTATCCTTCATTGCAGTGCAGCATTGGTGGTTCAGTGGTAGAATTCTCGCCTGCCACGCGGGAGGCCCGGGTTCGATTCCCGGCCAATGCATCCTTTTTCCTTTAATTGCCGTTCACGATGCCCGTGAATGCGTCCCTGTTGTCATGGTTGAAGGCCAATGCTCTGGATTGGGAAATATGTGTAGACAGAGATGAGAAATCAAATGACACACACAAATGGCTTACCTTTTGAAGCAAGCAAGGGTTTCGCCTCACTATGTTCTTGACATTCAAGGTAGGCCATATACCTTTGTGTGGACTGTAGTGTCCTGTACGCTAAATAATTCAATCTACATTATTCTGAGGCTATTGCTAGCTACACTCAGAATACAAAACAGGGTTGAGTTGGGTGGGTGGGTGGGTGGGTGGGTGGGGGGGGGGTGGGTGGGGGGGGGGTGGAAGGGAAGGATGAGAACCGCTCAACGCGTGTGCGTGCCTGCCTGCCGAGACATCAGAGCGAATGACGTCATCGCACCCGACGTGTTTCTTACTCCTCTACGTACGGAGCTTCGTCAGGGCAAATCAGTGGGACTAGCCAGCCTCGCAGCTAGATAAACGGATGTGTCTCGGTGGTTACCAGACTGCAACGTCTGGTTGACTCTTCCGGGGTTCCGCATGCAGGCAACTATTGTGGATACTTCCCTAATTCATCCAGGACAGCGACATTTTACCACCAGTCACTCGTGAAGTATTTCTCGCATAGATTCAAAGCGTGTATCGATAATACCGCGCATGGGAATTATCACCATTTAACTGACGGCTAGGTTAAAACATTTAAAACCATATAGCATGCGGTATCATCCCACGCTCAGTACCGGCAGGGAACAGTCACAGTTGGCACTGCTATCTTTATCATCTTTGAGCTGATGGTTGGTCGTTCAGATGACTTTCCTTAATCATTGCAACATAGTGCCGCCCGGCCAAACTTGATATATACCGCGACATATTGCAATGTGCCATATTATATTGCCGTTATAGTAATGAAACCATTGGAGGTGGTTGGGTAGCGCTCACAAGCCCATCTTTTGGTCAGTCAGTCACGATGTTTCCTTTTACCGCTTGTGACACCAGGATCCCTTGAAAGGTGTGCGAAGGTTAAACTTTCATTTAGGCCACTGGAATGTGTTGTCGCATGCTGGTATATCCTCTCTGATTGTTGACATCGGCGTTTCTTTTCACGATGGCCTCTGCGAACTTTATCCTTCATTGCAGTGCAGCATTGGTGGTTCAGTGGTAGAATTCTCGCCTGCCACGCGGGAGGCCCGGGTTCGATTCCCGGCCAATGCATCCTTTTTCCTTTAATTGCCGTTCACGATGCCCGTGAATGCGTCCCTGTTGTCATGGTTGAAGGCCAATGCTCTGGATTGGGAAATATGTGTAGACAGAGATGAGAAATCAAATGACACACACAAATGGCTTACCTTTTGAAGCAAGCAAGGGTTTCGCCTCACTATGTTCTTGACATTCAAGGTAGGCCATATACCTTTGTGTGGACTGTAGTGTCCTGTACGCTAAATAATTCAATCTACATTATTCTGAGGCTATTGCTAGCTACACTCAGAATACAAAACAGGGTTGAGTTGGGTGGGTGGGTGGGTGGGTGGGTGGGTGGGGGGGGGGGTGGAAGGGAAGGATGAGAACCGCTCAACGCGTGTGCGTGCCTGCCTGCCGAGACATCAGAGCGAATGACGTCATCGCACCCGACGTGTTTCTTACTCCTCTACGTACGGAGCTTCGTCAGGGCAAATCAGTGGGACTAGCCAGCCTCGCAGCTAGATAAACGGATGTGTCTCGGTGGTTACCAGACTGCAACGTCTGGTTGACTCTTCCGGGGTTCCGCATGCAGGCAACTATTGTGGATACTTCCCTAATTCATCCAGGACAGCGACATTTTACCACCAGTCACTCGTGAAGTATTTCTCGCATAGATTCATTGGAGGTGGTTGGGTAGCGCTCACAAGCCCATCTTTTGGTCAGTCAGTCACGATGTTTCCTTTTACCGCTTGTGACACCAGGATCCCTTGAAAGGTGTGCGAAGGTTAAACTTTCATTTAGGCCACTGGAATGTGTTGTCGCATGCTGGTATATCCTCTCTGATTGTTGACATCGGCGTTTCTTTTAACGATGGCCTCTGCGAACTGTATCCTTCATTGCAGTGCAGCATTGGTGGTTCAGTGGTAGAATTCTCGCCTGCCACGCGGGAGGCCCGGGTTCGATTCCCGGCCAATGCATCCTTTTTCCTTTAATTGCCGTTCACGATGCCCGTGAATGCGTCCCTGTTGTCATGGTTGAAGGCCAATGCTCTGGATTGGGAAATATGTGTAGACAGAGATGAGAAATCAAATGACACACACAAATGGCTTACCTTTTGAAGCAAGCAAGGGTTTCGCCTCACTATGTTCTTGACATTCAAGGTAGGCCATATACCTTTGTGTGGACTGTAGTGTCCTGTACGCTAAATAATTCAATCTACATTATTCTGAGGCTATTGCTAGCTACACTCAGAATACAAAACAGGGTTGAGTTGGGTGGGTGGGGGGGGGGTGGGTGGGGGGGGGGTGGAAGGGAAGGATGAGAACCGCTCAACGCGTGTGCGTGCCTGCCTGCCGAGACATCAGAGCGAATGACGTCATCGCACCCGACGTGTTTCTTACTCCTCTACGTACGGAGCTTCGTCAGGGCAAATCAGTGGGACTAGCCAGCCTCGCAGCTAGATAAACGGATGTGTCTCGGTGGTTACCAGACTGCAACGTCTGGTTGACTCTTCCGGGGTTCCGCATGCAGGCAACTATTGTGGATACTTCCCTAATTCATCCAGGACAGCGACATTTTACCACCAGTCACTCGTGAAGTATTTCTCGCATAGATTCAAAGCGTGTATCGATAATACCGCGCATGGGAATTATCACCATTTAACTGACGGCTAGGTTAAAACATTTAAAACCATATAGCATGCGGTATCATCCCACGCTCAGTACCGGCAGGGAACAGTCACAGTTGGCACTGCTATCTTTATCATCTTTGAGCTGATGGTTGGTCGTTCAGATGACTTTCCTTAATCATTGCAACATAGTGCCGCCCGGCCAAACTTGATATATACCGCGACATATTGCAATGTGCCATATTATATTGCCGTTATAGTAATGAAACCATTGGAGGTGGTTGGGTAGCGCTCACAAGCCCATCTTTTGGTCAGTCAGTCACGATGTTTCCTTTTACCGCTTGTGACACCAGGATCCCTTGAAAGGTGTGCGAAGGTTAAACTTTCATTTAGGCCACTGGAATGTGTTGTCGCATGCTGGTATATCCTCTCTGATTGTTGACATCGGCGTTTCTTTTCACGATGGCCTCTGCGAACTTTATCCTTCATTGCAGTGCAGCATTGGTGGTTCAGTGGTAGAATTCTCGCCTGCCACGCGGGAGGCCCGGGTTCGATTCCCGGCCAATGCATCCTTTTTCCTTTAATTGCCGTTCACGATGCCCGTGAATGCGTCCCTGTTGTCATGGTTGAAGGCCAATGCTCTGGATTGGGAAATATGTGTAGACAGAGATGAGAAATCAAATGACACACACAAATGGCTTACCTTTTGAAGCAAGCAAGGGTTTCGCCTCACTATGTTCTTGACATTCAAGGTAGGCCATATACCTTTGTGTGGACTGTAGTGTCCTGTACGCTAAATAATTCAATCTACATTATTCTGAGGCTATTGCTAGCTACACTCAGAATACAAAACAGGGTTGAGTTGGGTGGGTGGGTGGGTGGGTGGGTGGGTGGGTGGGGGGGGGGTGGAAGGGAAGGATGAGAACCGCTCAACGCGTGTGCGTGCCTGCCTGCCGAGACATCAGAGCGAATGACGTCATCGCACCCGACGTGTTTCTTACTCCTCTACGTACGGAGCTTCGTCAGGGCAAATCAGTGGGACTAGCCAGCCTCGCAGCTAGATAAACGGATGTGTCTCGGTGGTTACCAGACTGCAACGTCTGGTTGACTCTTCCGGGGTTCCGCATGCAGGCAACTATTGTGGATACTTCCCTAATTCATCCAGGACAGCGACATTTTACCACCAGTCACTCGTGAAGTATTTCTCGCATAGATTCAAAGCGTGTATCGATAATACCGCGCATGGGAATTATCACCATTTAACTGACGGCTAGGTTAAAACATTTAAAACCATATAGCATGCGGTATCATCCCACGCTCAGTACCGGCAGGGAACAGTCACAGTTGGCACTGCTATCTTTATCATCTTTGAGCTGATGGTTGGTCGTTCAGATGACTTTCCTTAATCATTGCAACATAGTGCCGCCCGGCCAAACTTGATATATACCGCGACATATTGCAATGTGCCATATTATATTGCCGTTATAGTAATGAAACCATTGGAGGTGGTTGGGTAGCGCTCACAAGCCCATCTTTTGGTCAGTCAGTCACGATGTTTCCTTTTACCGCTTGTGACACCAGGATCCCTTGAAAGGTGTGCGAAGGTTAAACTTTCATTTAGGCCACTGGAATGTGTTGTCGCATGCTGGTATATCCTCTCTGATTGTTGACATCGGCGTTTCTTTTCACGATGGCCTCTGCGAACTGTATCCTTCATTGCAGTGCAGCATTGGTGGTTCAGTGGTAGAATTCTCGCCTGCCACGCGGGAGGCCCGGGTTCGATTCCCGGCCAATGCATCCTTTTTCCTTTAATTGCCGTTCACGATGCCCGTGAATGCGTCCCTGTTGTCATGGTTGAAGGCCAATGCTCTGGATTGGGAAATATGTGTAGACAGAGATGAGAAATCAAATGACACACACAAATGGCTTACCTTTTGAAGCAAGCAAGGGTTTCGCCTCACTATGTTCTTGACATTCAAGGTAGGCCATATACCTTTGTGTGGACTGTAGTGTCCTGTACGCTAAATAATTCAATCTACATTATTCTGAGGCTATTGCTAGCTACACTCAGAATACAAAACAGGGTTGAGTTGGGTGGGTGGGTGGGGGGGGGGTGGAAGGGAAGGATGAGAACCGCTCAACGCGTGTGCGTGCCTGCCTGCCGAGACATCAGAGCGAATGACGTCATCGCACCCGACGTGTTTCTTACTCCTCTACGTACGGAGCTTCGTCAGTTCAAATCAGTGGGACTAGCCAGCCTCGCAGCTAGATAAACGGATGTGTCTCGGTGGTTACCAGACTGCAACGTCTGGTTGACTCTTCCGGGGTTCCGCATGCAGGCAACTATTGTGGATACTTCCCTAATTCATCCAGGACAGCGACATTTTACCACCAGTCACTCGTGAAGTATTTCTCGCATAGATTCAAAGCGTGTATCGATAATACCGCGCATGGGAATTATCACCATTTAACTGACGGCTAGGTTAAAACATTTAAAACCATATAGCATGCGGTATCATCCCACGCTCAGTACCGGCAGGGAACAGTCACAGTTGGCACTGCTATCTTTATCATCTTTGAGCTGATGGTTGGTCGTTCAGATGACTTTCCTTAATCATTGCAACATAGTGCCGCCCGGCCAAACTTGATATATACCGCGACATATTGCAATGTGCCATATTATATTGCCGTTATAGTAATGAAACCATTGGAGGTGGTTGGGTAGCGCTCACAAGCCCATCTTTTGGTCAGTCAGTCACGATGTTTCCTTTTACCGCTTGTGACACCAGGATCCCTTGAAAGGTGTGCGAAGGTTAAACTTTCATTTAGGCCACTGGAATGTGTTGTCGCATGCTGGTATATCCTCTCTGATTGTTGACATCGGCGTTTCTTTTCACGATGGCCTCTGCGAACTGTATCCTTCATTGCAGTGCAGCATTGGTGGTTCAGTGGTAGAATTCTCGCCTGCCACGCGGGAGGCCCGGGTTCGATTCCCGGCCAATGCATCCTTTTTCCTTTAATTGCCGTTCACGATGCCCGTGAATGCGTCCCTGTTGTCATGGTTGAAGGCCAATGCTCTGGATTGGGAAATATGTGTAGACAGAGATGAGAAATCAAATGACACACACAAATGGCTTACCTTTTGAAGCAAGCAAGGGTTTCGCCTCACTATGTTCTTGACATTCAAGGTAGGCCATATACCTTTGTGTGGACTGTAGTGTCCTGTACGCTAAATAATTCAATCTACATTATTCTGAGGCTATTGCTAGCTACACTCAGAATACAAAACAGGGTTGAGTTGGGTGGGTGGGTGGGGGGGGGGTGGAAGGGAAGGATGAGAACCGCTCAACGCGTGTGCGTGCCTGCCTGCCGAGACATCAGAGCGAATGACGTCATCGCACCCGACGTGTTTCTTACTCCTCTACGTACGGAGCTTCGTCAGGGCAAATCAGTGGGACTAGCCAGCCTCGCAGCTAGATAAACGGATGTGTCTCGGTGGTTACCAGACTGCAACGTCTGGTTGACTCTTCCGGGGTTCCGCATGCAGGCAACTATTGTGGATACTTCCCTAATTCATCCAGGACAGCGACATTTTACCACCAGTCACTCGTGAAGTATTTCTCGCATAGATTCAAAGCGTGTATCGATAATACCGCGCATGGGAATTATCACCATTTAACTGACGGCTAGGTTAAAACATTTAAAACCATATAGCATGCGGTATCATCCCACGCTCAGTACCGGCAGGGAACAGTCACAGTTGGCACTGCTATCTTTATCATCTTTGAGCTGATGGTTGGTCGTTCAGATGACTTTCCTTAATCATTGCAACATAGTGCCGCCCGGCCAAACTTGATATATACCGCGACATATTGCAATGTGCCATATTATATTGCCGTTATAGTAATGAAACCATTGGAGGTGGTTGGGTAGCGCTCACAAGCCCATCTTTTGGTCAGTCAGTCACGATGTTTCCTTTTACCGCTTGTGACACCAGGATCCCTTGAAAGGTGTGCGAAGGTTAAACTTTCATTTAGGCCACTGGAATGTGTTGTCGCATGCTGGTATATCCTCTCTGATTGTTGACATCGGCGTTTCTTTTCACGATGGCCTCTGCGAACTGTATCCTTCATTGCAGTGCAGCATTGGTGGTTCAGTGGTAGAATTCTCGCCTGCCACGCGTGAGGCCCGGGTTCGATTCCCGGCCAATGCATCCTTTTTCCTTTAATTGCCGTTCACGATGCCCGTGAATGCGTCCCTGTTGTCATGGTTGAAGGCCAATGCTCTGGATTGGGAAATATGTGTAGACAGAGATGAGAAATCAAATGACACACACAAATGGCTTACCTTTTGAAGCAAGCAAGGGTTTCGCCTCACTATGTTCTTGACATTCAAGGTAGGCCATATACCTTTGTGTGGACTGTAGTGTCCTGTACGCTAAATAATTCAATCTACATTATTCTGAGGCTATTGCTAGCTACACTCAGAATACAAAACAGGGTTGAGTTGGGTGGGTGGGTGGGGGGGGGGTGGAAGGGAAGGATGAGAACCGCTCAACGCGTGTGCGTGCCTGCCTGCCGAGACATCAGAGCGAATGACGTCATCGCACCCGACGTGTTTCTTACTCCTCTACGTACGGAGCTTCGTCAGGGCAAATCAGTGGGACTAGCCAGCCTCGCAGCTAGATAAACGGATGTGTCTCGGTGGTTACCAGACTGCAACGTCTGGTTGACTCTTCCGGGGTTCCGCATGCAGGCAACTATTGTGGATACTTCCCTAATTCATCCAGGACAGCGACATTTTACCACCAGTCACTCGTGAAGTATTTCTCGCATAGATTCAAAGCGTGTATCGATAATACCGCGCATGGGAATTATCACCATTTAACTGACGGCTAGGTTAAAACATTTAAAACCATATAGCATGCGGTATCATCCCACGCTCAGTACCGGCAGGGAACAGTCACAGTTGGCACTGCTATCTTTATCATCTTTGAGCTGATGGTTGGTCGTTCAGATGACTTTCCTTAATCATTGCAACATAGTGCCGCCCGGCCAAACTTGATATATACCGCGACATATTGCAATGTGCCATATTATATTGCCGTTATAGTAATGAAACCATTGGAGGTGGTTGGGTAGCGCTCACAAGCCCATCTTTTGGTCAGTCAGTCACGATGTTTCCTTTTACCGCTTGTGACACCAGGATCCCTTGAAAGGTGTGCGAAGGTTAAACTTTCATTTAGGCCACTGGAATGTGTTGTCGCATGCTGGTATATCCTCTCTGATTGTTGACATCGGCGTTTCTTTTCACGATGGCCTCTGCGAACTGTATCCTTCATTGCAGTGCAGCATTGGTGGTTCAGTGGTAGAATTCGGGTTCGATTCCCGGCCAATGCATCCTTTTTCCTTTAATTGCCGTTCACGATGCCCGTGAATGCGTCCCTGTTGTCATGGTTGAAGGCCAATGCTCTGGATTGGGAAATATGTGTAGACAGAGATGAGAAATCAAATGACACACACAAATGGCTTACCTTTTGAAGCAAGCAAGGGTTTCGCCTCACTATGTTCTTGACATTCAAGGTAGGCCATATACCTTTGTGTGGACTGTAGTGTCCTGTACGCTAAATAATTCAATCTACATTATTCTGAGGCTATTGCTAGCTACACTCAGAATACAAAACAGGGTTGAGTTGGGTGGGTGGGTGGGGGGGGGGGTGGAAGGGAAGGATGAGAACCGCTCAACGCGTGTGCGTGCCTGCCTGCCGAGACATCAGAGCGAATGACGTCATCGCACCCGACGTGTTTCTTACTCCTCTACGTACGGAGCTTCGTCAGGGCAAATCAGTGGGACTAGCCAGCCTCGCAGCTAGATAAACGGATGTGTCTCGGTGGTTACCAGACTGCAACGTCTGGTTGACTCTTCCGGGGTTCCGCATGCAGGCAACTATTGTGGATACTTCCCTAATTCATCCAGGACAGCGACATTTTACCACCAGTCACTCGTGAAGTATTTCTCGCATAGATTCAAAGCGTGTATCGATAATACCGCGCATGGGAATTATCACCATTTAACTGACGGCTAGGTTAAAACATTTAAAACCATATAGCATGCGGTATCATCCCACGCTCAGTACCGGCAGGGAACAGTCACAGTTGGCACTGCTATCTTTATCATCTTTGAGCTGATGGTTGGTCGTTCAGATGACTTTCCTTAATCATTGCAACATAGTGCCGCCCGGCCAAACTTGATATATACCGCGACATATTGCAATGTGCCATATTATATTGCCGTTATAGTAATGAAACCATTGGAGGTGGTTGGGTAGCGCTCACAAGCCCATCTTTTGGTCAGTCAGTCACGATGTTTCCTTTTACCGCTTGTGACACCAGGATCCCTTGAAAGGTGTGCGAAGGTTAAACTTTCATTTAGGCCACTGGAATGTGTTGTCGCATGCTGGTATATCCTCTCTGATTGTTGACATCGGCGTTTCTTTTCACGATGGCCTCTGCGAACTGTATCCTTCATTGCAGTGCAGCATTGGTGGTTCAGTGGTAGAATTCTCGCCTGCCACGCGGGAGGCCCGGGTTCGATTCCCGGCCAATGCATCCTTTTTCCTTTAATTGCCGTTCACGATGCCCGTGAATGCGTCCCTGTTGTCATGGTTGAAGGCCAATGCTCTGGATTGGGAAATATGTGTAGACAGAGATGAGAAATCAAATGACACACACAAATGGCTTACCTTTTGAAGCAAGCAAGGGTTTCGCCTCACTATGTTCTTGACATTCAAGGTAGGCCATATACCTTTGTGTGGACTGTAGTGTCCTGTACGCTAAATAATTCAATCTACATTATTCTGAGGCTATTGCTAGCTACACTCAGAATACAAAACAGGGTTGAGTTGGGTGGGTGGGTGGGTGGGTGGGGGGGGGGTGGAAGGGAAGGATGAGAACCGCTCAACGCGTGTGCGTGCCTGCCTGCCGAGACATCAGAGCGAATGACGTCATCGCACCCGACGTGTTTCTTACTCCTCTACGTACGGAGCTTCGTCAGGGCAAATCAGTGGGACTAGCCAGCCTCGCAGCTAGATAAACGGATGTGTCTCGGTGGTTACCAGACTGCAACGTCTGGTTGACTCTTCCGGGGTTCCGCATGCAGGCAACTATTGTGGATACTTCCCTAATTCATCCAGGACAGCGACATTTTACCACCAGTCACTCGTGAAGTATTTCTCGCATAGATTCAAAGCGTGTATCGATAATACCGCGCATGGGAATTATCACCATTTAACTGACGGCTAGGTTAAAACATTTAAAACCATATAGCATGCGGTATCATCCCACGCTCAGTACCGGCAGGGAACAGTCACAGTTGGCACTGCTATCTTTATCATCTTTGAGCTGATGGTTGGTCGTTCAGATGACTTTCCTTAATCATTGCAACATAGTGCCGCCCGGCCAAACTTGATATATACCGCGACATATTGCAATGTGCCATATTATATTGCCGTTATAGTAATGAAACCATTGGAGGTGGTTGGGTAGCGCTCACAAGCCCATCTTTTGGTCAGTCAGTCACGATGTTTCCTTTTACCGCTTGTGACACCAGGATCCCTTGAAAGGTGTGCGAAGGTTAAACTTTCATTTAGGCCACTGGAATGTGTTGTCGCATGCTGGTATATCCTCTCTGATTGTTGACATCGGCGTTTCTTTTCACGATGGCCTCTGCGAACTGTATCCTTCATTGCAGTGCAGCATTGGTGGTTCAGTGGTAGAATTCTCGCCTGCCACGCGGGAGGCCCGGGTTCGATTCCCGGCCAATGCATCCTTTTTCCTTTAATTGCCGTTCACGATGCCCGTGAATGCGTCCCTGTTGTCATGGTTGAAGGCCAATGCTCTGGATTGGGAAATATGTGTAGACAGAGATGAGAAATCAAATGACACACACAAATGGCTTACCTTTTGAAGCAAGCAAGGGTTTCGCCTCACTATGTTCTTGACATTCAAGGTAGGCCATATACCTTTGTGTGGACTGTAGTGTCCTGTACGCTAAATAATTCAATCTACATTATTCTGAGGCTATTGCTAGCTACACTCAGAATACAAAACAGGGTTGAGTTGGGTGGGTGGGGGGGGGGGTGGGTGGGGGGGGGTGGAAGGGAAGGATGAGAACCGCTCAACGCGTGTGCGTGCCTGCCTGCCGAGACATCAGAGCGAATGACGTCATCGCACCCGACGTGTTTCTTACTCCTCTACGTACGGAGCTTCGTCAGGGCAAATCAGTGGGACTAGCCAGCCTCGCAGCTAGATAAACGGATGTGTCTCGGTGGTTACCAGACTGCAACGTCTGGTTGACTCTTCCGGGGTTCCGCATGCAGGCAACTATTGTGGATACTTCCCTAATTCATCCAGGACAGCGACATTTTACCACCAGTCACTCGTGAAGTATTTCTCGCATAGATTCAAAGCGTGTATCGATAATACCGCGCATGGGAATTATCACCATTTAACTGACGGCTAGGTTAAAACATTTAAAACCATATAGCATGCGGTATCATCCCACGCTCAGTACCGGCAGGGAACAGTCACAGTTGGCACTGCTATCTTTATCATCTTTGAGCTGATGGTTGGTCGTTCAGATGACTTTCCTTAATCATTGCAACATAGTGCCGCCCGGCCAAACTTGATATATACCGCGACATATTGCAATGTGCCATATTATATTGCCGTTATAGTAATGAAACCATTGGAGGTGGTTGGGTAGCGCTCACAAGCCCATCTTTTGGTCAGTCAGTCACGATGTTTCCTTTTACCGCTTGTGACACCAGGATCCCTTGAAAGGTGTGCGAAGGTTAAACTTTCATTTAGGCCACTGGAATGTGTTGTCGCATGCTGGTATATCCTCTCTGATTGTTGACATCGGCGTTTCTTTTCACGATGGCCTCTGCGAACTGTATCCTTCATTGCAGTGCAGCATTGGTGGTTCAGTGGTAGAATTCTCGCCTGCCACGCGGGAGGCCCGGGTTCGATTCCCGGCCAATGCATCCTTTTTCCTTTAATTGCCGTTCACGATGCCCGTGAATGCGTCCCTGTTGTCATGGTTGAAGGCCAATGCTCTGGATTGGGAAATATGTGTAGACAGAGATGAGAAATCAAATGACACACACAAATGGCTTACCTTTTGAAGCAAGCAAGGGTTTCGCCTCACTATGTTCTTGACATTCAAGGTAGGCCATATACCTTTGTGTGGACTGTAGTGTCCTGTACGCTAAATAATTCAATCTACATTATTCTGAGGCTATTGCTAGCTACACTCAGAATACAAAACAGGGTTGAGTTGGGTGGGTGGGTGGGGGGGGGGTGGAAGGGAAGGATGAGAACCGCTCAACGCGTGTGCGTGCCTGCCTGCCGAGACATCAGAGCGAATGACGTCATCGCACCCGACGTGTTTCTTACTCCTCTACGTACGGAGCTTCGTCAGGGCAAATCAGTGGGACTAGCCAGCCTCGCAGCTAGATAAACGGATGTGTCTCGGTGGTTACCAGACTGCAACGTCTGGTTGACTCTTCCGGGGTTCCGCATGCAGGCAACTATTGTGGATACTTCCCTAATTCATCCAGGACAGCGACATTTTACCACCAGTCACTCGTGAAGTATTTCTCGCATAGATTCAAAGCGTGTATCGATAATACCGCGCATGGGAATTATCACCATTTAACTGACGGCTAGGTTAAAACATTTAAAACCATATAGCATGCGGTATCATCCCACGCTCAGTACCGGCAGGGAACAGTCACAGTTGGCACTGCTATCTTTATCATCTTTGAGCTGATGGTTGGTCGTTCAGATGACTTTCCTTAATCATTGCAACATAGTGCCGCCCGGCCAAACTTGATATATACCGCGACATATTGCAATGTGCCATATTATATTGCCGTTATAGTAATGAAACCATTGGAGGTGGTTGGGTAGCGCTCACAAGCCCATCTTTTGGTCAGTCAGTCACGATGTTTCCTTTTACCGCTTGTGACACCAGGATCCCTTGAAAGGTGTGCGAAGGTTAAACTTTCATTTAGGCCACTGGAATGTGTTGTCGCATGCTGGTATATCCTCTCTGATTGTTGACATCGGCGTTTCTTTTCACGATGGCCTCTGCGAACTGTATCCTTCATTGCAGTGCAGCATTGGTGGTTCAGTGGTAGAATTCGGGTTCGATTCCCGGCCAATGCATCCTTTTTCCTTTAATTGCCGTTCACGATGCCCGTGAATGCGTCCCTGTTGTCATGGTTGAAGGCCAATGCTCTGGATTGGGAAATATGTGTAGACAGAGATGAGAAATCAAATGACACACACAAATGGCTTACCTTTTGAAGCAAGCAAGGGTTTCGCCTCACTATGTTCTTGACATTCAAGGTAGGCCATATACCTTTGTGTGGACTGTAGTGTCCTGTACGCTAAATAATTCAATCTACATTATTCTGAGGCTATTGCTAGCTACACTCAGAATACAAAACAGGGTTGAGTTGGGTGGGTGGGTGGGGGGGGGGGTGGAAGGGAAGGATGAGAACCGCTCAACGCGTGTGCGTGCCTGCCTGCCGAGACATCAGAGCGAATGACGTCATCGCACCCGACGTGTTTCTTACTCCTCTACGTACGGAGCTTCGTCAGGGCAAATCAGTGGGACTAGCCAGCCTCGCAGCTAGATAAACGGATGTGTCTCGGTGGTTACCAGACTGCAACGTCTGGTTGACTCTTCCGGGGTTCCGCATGCAGGCAACTATTGTGGATACTTCCCTAATTCATCCAGGACAGCGACATTTTACCACCAGTCACTCGTGAAGTATTTCTCGCATAGATTCAAAGCGTGTATCGATAATACCGCGCATGGGAATTATCACCATTTAACTGACGGCTAGGTTAAAACATTTAAAACCATATAGCATGCGGTATCATCCCACGCTCAGTACCGGCAGGGAACAGTCACAGTTGGCACTGCTATCTTTATCATCTTTGAGCTGATGGTTGGTCGTTCAGATGACTTTCCTTAATCATTGCAACATAGTGCCGCCCGGCCAAACTTGATATATACCGCGACATATTGCAATGTGCCATATTATATTGCCGTTATAGTAATGAAACCATTGGAGGTGGTTGGGTAGCGCTCACAAGCCCATCTTTTGGTCAGTCAGTCACGATGTTTCCTTTTACCGCTTGTGACACCAGGATCCCTTGAAAGGTGTGCGAAGGTTAAACTTTCATTTAGGCCACTGGAATGTGTTGTCGCATGCTGGTATATCCTCTCTGATTGTTGACATCGGCGTTTCTTTTCACGATGGCCTCTGCGAACTGTATCCTTCATTGCAGTGCAGCATTGGTGGTTCAGTGGTAGAATTCGGGTTCGATTCCCGGCCAATGCATCCTTTTTCCTTTAATTGCCGTTCACGATGCCCGTGAATGCGTCCCTGTTGTCATGGTTGAAGGCCAATGCTCTGGATTGGGAAATATGTGTAGACAGAGATGAGAAATCAAATGACACACACAAATGGCTTACCTTTTGAAGCAAGCAAGGGTTTCGCCTCACTATGTTCTTGACATTCAAGGTAGGCCATATACCTTTGTGTGGACTGTAGTGTCCTGTACGCTAAATAATTCAATCTACATTATTCTGAGGCTATTGCTAGCTACACTCAGAATACAAAACAGGGTTGAGTTGGGTGGGTGGGTGGGTGGGTGGGTGGGTGGGGGGGGGGTGGAAGGGAAGGATGAGAACCGCTCAACGCGTGTGCGTGCCTGCCTGCCGAGACATCAGAGCGAATGACGTCATCGCACCCGACGTGTTTCTTACTCCTCTACGTACGGAGCTTCGTCAGGGCAAATCAGTGGGACTAGCCAGCCTCGCAGCTAGATAAACGGATGTGTCTCGGTGGTTACCAGACTGCAACGTCTGGTTGACTCTTCCGGGGTTCCGCATGCAGGCAACTATTGTGGATACTTCCCTAATTCATCCAGGACAGCGACATTTTACCACCAGTCACTCGTGAAGTATTTCTCGCATAGATTCAAAGCGTGTATCGATAATACCGCGCATGGGAATTATCACCATTTAACTGACGGCTAGGTTAAAACATTTAAAACCATATAGCATGCGGTATCATCCCACGCTCAGTACCGGCAGGGAACAGTCACAGTTGGCACTGCTATCTTTATCATCTTTGAGCTGATGGTTGGTCGTTCAGATGACTTTCCTTAATCATTGCAACATAGTGCCGCCCGGCCAAACTTGATATATACCGCGACATATTGCAATGTGCCATATTATATTGCCGTTATAGTAATGAAACCATTGGAGGTGGTTGGGTAGCGCTCACAAGCCCATCTTTTGGTCAGTCAGTCACGATGTTTCCTTTTACCGCTTGTGACACCAGGATCCCTTGAAAGGTGTGCGAAGGTTAAACTTTCATTTAGGCCACTGGAATGTGTTGTCGCATGCTGGTATATCCTCTCTGATTGTTGACATCGGCGTTTCTTTTCACGATGGCCTCTGCGAACTGTATCCTTCATTGCAGTGCAGCATTGGTGGTTCAGTGGTAGAATTCGGGTTCGATTCCCGGCCAATGCATCCTTTTTCCTTTAATTGCCGTTCACGATGCCCGTGAATGCGTCCCTGTTGTCATGGTTGAAGGCCAATGCTCTGGATTGGGAAATATGTGTAGACAGAGATGAGAAATCAAATGACACACACAAATGGCTTACCTTTTGAAGCAAGCAAGGGTTTCGCCTCACTATGTTCTTGACATTCAAGGTAGGCCATATACCTTTGTGTGGACTGTAGTGTCCTGTACGCTAAATAATTCAATCTACATTATTCTGAGGCTATTGCTAGCTACACTCAGAATACAAAACAGGGTTGAGTTGGGTGGGTGGGTGGGTGGGTGGGTGGGGGGGGGGGTGGAAGGGAAGGATGAGAACCGCTCAACGCGTGTGCGTGCCTGCCTGCCGAGACATCAGAGCGAATGACGTCATCGCACCCGACGTGTTTCTTACTCCTCTACGTACGGAGCTTCGTCAGGGCAAATCAGTGGGACTAGCCAGCCTCGCAGCTAGATAAACGGATGTGTCTCGGTGGTTACCAGACTGCAACGTCTGGTTGACTCTTCCGGGGTTCCGCATGCAGGCAACTATTGTGGATACTTCCCTAATTCATCCAGGACAGCGACATTTTACCACCAGTCACTCATGAAGTATTTCTCGCATAGATTCAAAGCGTGTATCGATAATACCGCGCATGGGAATTATCACCATTTAACTGACGGCTAGGTTAAAACATTTAAAACCATATAGCATGCGGTATCATCCCACGCTCAGTACCGGCAGGGAACAGTCACAGTTGGCACTGCTATCTTTATCATCTTTGAGCTGATGGTTGGTCGTTCAGATGACTTTCCTTAATCATTGCAACATAGTGCCGCCCGGCCAAACTTGATATATACCGCGACATATTGCAATGTGCCATATTATATTGCCGTTATAGTAATGAAACCATTGGAGGTGGTTGGGTAGCGCTCACAAGCCCATCTTTTGGTCAGTCAGTCACGATGTTTCCTTTTACCGCTTGTGACACCAGGATCCCTTGAAAGGTGTGCGAAGGTTAAACTTTCATTTAGGCCACTGGAATGTGTTGTCGCATGCTGGTATATCCTCTCTGATTGTTGACATCGGCGTTTCTTTTCACGATGGCCTCTGCGAACTGTATCCTTCATTGCAGTGCAGCATTGGTGGTTCAGTGGTAGAATTCTCGCCTGCCACGCGGGAGGCCCGGGTTCGATTCCCGGCCAATGCATCCTTTTTCCTTTAATTGCCGTTCACGATGCCCGTGAATGCGTCCCTGTTGTCATGGTTGAAGGCCAATGCTCTGGATTGGGAAATATGTGTAGACAGAGATGAGAAATCAAATGACACACACAAATGGCTTACCTTTTGAAGCAAGCAAGGGTTTCGCCTCACTATGTTCTTGACATTCAAGGTAGGCCATATACCTTTGTGTGGACTGTATTATATTGCCGTTATAGTAATGAAACCATTGGAGGTGGTTGGGTAGCGCTCACAAGCCCATCTTTTGGTCAGTCAGTCACGATGTTTCCTTTTACCGCTTGTGACACCAGGATCCCTTGAAAGGTGTGCGAAGGTTAAACTTTCATTTAGGCCACTGGAATGTGTTGTCGCATGCTGGTATATCCTCTCTGATTGTTGACATCGGCGTTTCTTTTCACGATGGCCTCTGCGAACTGTATCCTTCATTGCAGTGCAGCATTGGTGGTTCAGTGGTAGAATTCTCGCCTGCCACGCGGGAGGCCCGGGTTCGATTCCCGGCCAATGCATCCTTTTTCCTTTAATTGCCGTTCACGATGCCCGTGAATGCGTCCCTGTTGTCATGGTTGAAGGCCAATGCTCTGGATTGGGAAATATGTGTAGACAGAGATGAGAAATCAAATGACACACACAAATGGCTTACCTTTTGAAGCAAGCAAGGGTTTCGCCTCACTATGTTCTTGACATTCAAGGTAGGCCATATACCTTTGTGTGGACTGTAGTGTCCTGTACGCTAAATAATTCAATCTACATTATTCTGAGGCTATTGCTAGCTACACTCAGAATACAAAACAGGGTTGAGTTGGGTGGGTGGGTGGGTGGGTGGGTGGGGGGGGGTGGGTGGGGGGGGGGTGGAAGGGAAGGATGAGAACCGCTCAACGCGTGTGCGTGCCTGCCTGCCGAGACATCAGAGCGAATGACGTCATCGCACCCGACGTGTTTCTTACTCCTCTACGTACGGAGCTTCGTCAGGGCAAATCAGTGGGACTAGCCAGCCTCGCAGCTAGATAAACGGATGTGTCTCGGTGGTTACCAGACTGCAACGTCTGGTTGACTCTTCCGGGGTTCCGCATGCAGGCAACTATTGTGGATACTTCCCTAATTCATCCAGGACAGCGACATTTTACCACCAGTCACTCGTGAAGTATTTCTCGCATAGATTCAAAGCGTGTATCGATAATACCGCGCATGGGAATTATCACCATTTAACTGACGGCTAGGTTAAAACATTTAAAACCATATAGCATGCGGTATCATCCCACGCTCAGTACCGGCAGGGAACAGTCACAGTTGGCACTGCTATCTTTATCATCTTTGAGCTGATGGTTGGTCGTTCAGATGACTTTCCTTAATCATTGCAACATAGTGCCGCCCGGCCAAACTTGATATATACCGCGACATATTGCAATGTGCCATATTATATTGCCGTTATAGTAATGAAACCATTGGAGGTGGTTGGGTAGCGCTCACAAGCCCATCTTTTGGTCAGTCAGTCACGATGTTTCCTTTTACCGCTTGTGACACCAGGATCCCTTGAAAGGTGTGCGAAGGTTAAACTTTCATTTAGGCCACTGGAATGTGTTGTCGCATGCTGGTATATCCTCTCTGATTGTTGACATCGGCGTTTCTTTTCACGATGGCCTCTGCGAACTGTATCCTTCATTGCAGTGCAGCATTGGTGGTTCAGTGGTAGAATTCTCGCCTGCCACGCGGGAGGCCCGGGTTCGATTCCCGGCCAATGCATCCTTTTTCCTTTAATTGCCGTTCACGATGCCCGTGAATGCGTCCCTGTTGTCATGGTTGAAGGCCAATGCTCTGGATTGGGAAATATGTGTAGACAGAGATGAGAAATCAAATGACACACACAAATGGCTTACCTTTTGAAGCAAGCAAGGGTTTCGCCTCACTATGTTCTTGACATTCAAGGTAGGCCATATACCTTTGTGTGGACTGTAGTGTCCTGTACGCTAAATAATTCAATCTACATTATTCTGAGGCTATTGCTAGCTACACTCAGAATACAAAACAGGGTTGAGTTGGGTGGGTGGGTGGGTGGGTGGGTGGGTGGGGGGGGGGGTGGAAGGGAAGGATGAGAACCGCTCAACGCGTGTGCGTGCCTGCCTGCCGAGACATCAGAGCGAATGACGTCATCGCACCCGACGTGTTTCTTACTCCTCTACGTACGGAGCTTCGTCAGGGCAAATCAGTGGGACTAGCCAGCCTCGCAGCTAGATAAACGGATGTGTCTCGGTGGTTACCAGACTGCAACGTCTGGTTGACTCTTCCGGGGTTCCGCATGCAGGCAACTATTGTGGATACTTCCCTAATTCATCCAGGACAGCGACATTTTACCACCAGTCACTCGTGAAGTATTTCTCGCATAGATTCAAAGCGTGTATCGATAATACCGCGCATGGGAATTATCACCATTTAACTGACGGCTAGGTTAAAACATTTAAAACCATATAGCATGCGGTATCATCCCACGCTCAGTACCGGCAGGGAACAGTCACAGTTGGCACTGCTATCTTTATCATCTTTGAGCTGATGGTTGGTCGTTCAGATGACTTTCCTTAATCATTGCAACATAGTGCCGCCCGGCCAAACTTGATATATACCGCGACATATTGCAATGTGCCATATTATATTGCCGTTATAGTAATGAAACCATTGGAGGTGGTTGGGTAGCGCTCACAAGCCCATCTTTTGGTCAGTCAGTCACGATGTTTCCTTTTACCGCTTGTGACACCAGGATCCCTTGAAAGGTGTGCGAAGGTTAAACTTTCATTTAGGCCACTGGAATGTGTTGTCGCATGCTGGTATATCCTCTCTGATTGTTGACATCGGCGTTTCTTTTCACGATGGCCTCTGCGAACTGTATCCTTCATTGCAGTGCAGCATTGGTGGTTCAGTGGTAGAATTCTCGCCTGCCACGCGGGAGGCCCGGGTTCGATTCCCGGCCAATGCATCCTTTTTCCTTTAATTGCCGTTCACGATGCCCGTGAATGCGTCCCTGTTGTCATGGTTGAAGGCCAATGCTCTGGATTGGGAAATATGTGTAGACAGAGATGAGAAATCAAATGACACACACAAATGGCTTACCTTTTGAAGCAAGCAAGGGTTTCGCCTCACTATGTTCTTGACATTCAAGGTAGGCCATATACCTTTGTGTGGACTGTAGTGTCCTGTACGCTAAATAATTCAATCTACATTATTCTGAGGCTATTGCTAGCTACACTCAGAATACAAAACAGGGTTGAGTTGGGTGGGTGGGTGGGGGGGGGGGTGGAAGGGAAGGATGAGAACCGCTCAACGCGTGTGCGTGCCTGCCTGCCGAGACATCAGAGCGAATGACGTCATCGCACCCGACGTGTTTCTTACTCCTCTACGTACGGAGCTTCGTCAGGGCAAATCAGTGGGACTAGCCAGCCTCGCAGCTAGATAAACGGATGTGTCTCGGTGGTTACCAGACTGCAACGTCTGGTTGACTCTTCCGGGGTTCCGCATGCAGGCAACTATTGTGGATACTTCCCTAATTCATCCAGGACAGCGACATTTTACCACCAGTCACTCGTGAAGTATTTCTCGCATAGATTCAAAGCGTGTATCGATAATACCGCGCATGGGAATTATCACCATTTAACTGACGGCTAGGTTAAAACATTTAAAACCATATAGCATGCGGTATCATCCCACGCTCAGTACCGGCAGGGAACAGTCACAGTTGGCACTGCTATCTTTATCATCTTTGAGCTGATGGTTGGTCGTTCAGATGACTTTCCTTAATCATTGCAACATAGTGCCGCCCGGCCAAACTTGATATATACCGCGACATATTGCAATGTGCCATATTATATTGCCGTTATAGTAATGAAACCATTGGAGGTGGTTGGGTAGCGCTCACAAGCCCATCTTTTGGTCAGTCAGTCACGATGTTTCCTTTTACCGCTTGTGACACCAGGATCCCTTGAAAGGTGTGCGAAGGTTAAACTTTCATTTAGGCCACTGGAATGTGTTGTCGCATGCTGGTATATCCTCTCTGATTGTTGACATCGGCGTTTCTTTTCACGATGGCCTCTGCGAACTGTATCCTTCATTGCAGTGCAGCATTGGTGGTTCAGTGGTAGAATTCGGGTTCGATTCCCGGCCAATGCATCCTTTTTCCTTTAATTGCCGTTCACGATGCCCGTGAATGCGTCCCTGTTGTCATGGTTGAAGGCCAATGCTCTGGATTGGGAAATATGTGTAGACAGAGATGAGAAATCAAATGACACACACAAATGGCTTACCTTTTGAAGCAAGCAAGGGTTTCGCCTCACTATGTTCTTGACATTCAAGGTAGGCCATATACCTTTGTGTGGACTGTAGTGTCCTGTACGCTAAATAATTCAATCTACATTATTCTGAGGCTATTGCTAGCTACACTCAGAATACAAAACAGGGTTGAGTTGGGTGGGTGGGGGGGGGGTGGGTGGGGGGGGGGTGGAAGGGAAGGATGAGAACCGCTCAACGCGTGTGCGTGCCTGCCTGCCGAGACATCAGAGCGAATGACGTCATCGCACCCGACGTGTTTCTTACTCCTCTACGTACGGAGCTTCGTCAGGGCAAATCAGTGGGACTAGCCAGCCTCGCAGCTAGATAAACGGATGTGTCTCGGTGGTTACCAGACTGCAACGTCTGGTTGACTCTTCCGGGGTTCCGCATGCAGGCAACTATTGTGGATACTTCCCTAATTCATCCAGGACAGCGACATTTTACCACCAGTCACTCGTGAAGTATTTCTCGCATAGATTCAAAGCGTGTATCGATAATACCGCGCATGGGAATTATCACCATTTAACTGACGGCTAGGTTAAAACATTTAAAACCATATAGCATGCGGTATCATCCCACGCTCAGTACCGGCAGGGAACAGTCACAGTTGGCACTGCTATCTTTATCATCTTTGAGCTGATGGTTGGTCGTTCAGATGACTTTCCTTAATCATTGCAACATAGTGCCGCCCGGCCAAACTTGATATATACCGCGACATATTGCAATGTGCCATATTATATTGCCGTTATAGTAATGAAACCATTGGAGGTGGTTGGGTAGCGCTCACAAGCCCATCTTTTGGTCAGTCAGTCACGATGTTTCCTTTTACCGCTTGTGACACCAGGATCCCTTGAAAGGTGTGCGAAGGTTAAACTTTCATTTAGGCCACTGGAATGTGTTGTCGCATGCTGGTATATCCTCTCTGATTGTTGACATCGGCGTTTCTTTTCACGATGGCCTCTGCGAACTGTATCCTTCATTGCAGTGCAGCATTGGTGGTTCAGTGGTAGAATTCTCGCCTGCCACGCGGGAGGCCCGGGTTCGATTCCCGGCCAATGCATCCTTTTTCCTTTAATTGCCGTTCACGATGCCCGTGAATGCGTCCCTGTTGTCATGGTTGAAGGCCAATGCTCTGGATTGGGAAATATGTGTAGACAGAGATGAGAAATCAAATGACACACACAAATGGCTTACCTTTTGAAGCAAGCAAGGGTTTCGCCTCACTATGTTCTTGACATTCAAGGTAGGCCATATACCTTTGTGTGGACTGTAGTGTCCTGTACGCTAAATAATTCAATCTACATTATTCTGAGGCTATTGCTAGCTACACTCAGAATACAAAACAGGGTTGAGTTGGGTGGGTGGGTGGGTGGGTGGGTGGGTGGGGGGGGGGGTGGAAGGGAAGGATGAGAACCGCTCAACGCGTGTGCGTGCCTGCCTGCCGAGACATCAGAGCGAATGACGTCATCGCACCCGACGTGTTTCTTACTCCTCTACGTACGGAGCTTCGTCAGGGCAAATCAGTGGGACTAGCCAGCCTCGCAGCTAGATAAACGGATGTGTCTCGGTGGTTACCAGACTGCAACGTCTGGTTGACTCTTCCGGGGTTCCGCATGCAGGCAACTATTGTGGATACTTCCCTAATTCATCCAGGACAGCGACATTTTACCACCAGTCACTCGTGAAGTATTTCTCGCATAGATTCAAAGCGTGTATCGATAATACCGCGCATGGGAATTATCACCATTTAACTGACGGCTAGGTTAAAACATTTAAAACCATATAGCATGCGGTATCATCCCACGCTCAGTACCGGCAGGGAACAGTCACAGTTGGCACTGCTATCTTTATCATCTTTGAGCTGATGGTTGGTCGTTCAGATGACTTTCCTTAATCATTGCAACATAGTGCCGCCCGGCCAAACTTGATATATACCGCGACATATTGCAATGTGCCATATTATATTGCCGTTATAGTAATGAAACCATTGGAGGTGGTTGGGTAGCGCTCACAAGCCCATCTTTTGGTCAGTCAGTCACGATGTTTCCTTTTACCGCTTGTGACACCAGGATCCCTTGAAAGGTGTGCGAAGGTTAAACTTTCATTTAGGCCACTGGAATGTGTTGTCGCATGCTGGTATATCCTCTCTGATTGTTGACATCGGCGTTTCTTTTCACGATGGCCTCTGCGAACTGTATCCTTCATTGCAGTGCAGCATTGGTGGTTCAGTGGTAGAATTCGGGTTCGATTCCCGGCCAATGCATCCTTTTTCCTTTAATTGCCGTTCACGATGCCCGTGAATGCGTCCCTGTTGTCATGGTTGAAGGCCAATGCTCTGGATTGGGAAATATGTGTAGACAGAGATGAGAAATCAAATGACACACACAAATGGCTTACCTTTTGAAGCAAGCAAGGGTTTCGCCTCACTATGTTCTTGACATTCAAGGTAGGCCATATACCTTTGTGTGGACTGTAGTGTCCTGTACGCTAAATAATTCAATCTACATTATTCTGAGGCTATTGCTAGCTACACTCAGAATACAAAACAGGGTTGAGTTGGGTGGGTGGGTGGGTGGGTGGGTGGGGGGGGGTGGGTGGGGGGGGGGTGGAAGGGAAGGATGAGAACCGCTCAACGCGTGTGCGTGCCTGCCTGCCGAGACATCAGAGCGAATGACGTCATCGCACCCGACGTGTTTCTTACTCCTCTACGTACGGAGCTTCGTCAGGGCAAATCAGTGGGACTAGCCAGCCTCGCAGCTAGATAAACGGATGTGTCTCGGTGGTTACCAGACTGCAACGTCTGGTTGACTCTTCCGGGGTTCCGCATGCAGGCAACTATTGTGGATACTTCCCTAATTCATCCAGGACAGCGACATTTTACCACCAGTCACTCGTGAAGTATTTCTCGCATAGATTCAAAGCGTGTATCGATAATACCGCGCATGGGAATTATCACCATTTAACTGACGGCTAGGTTAAAACATTTAAAACCATATAGCATGCGGTATCATCCCACGCTCAGTACCGGCAGGGAACAGTCACAGTTGGCACTGCTATCTTTATCATCTTTGAGCTGATGGTTGGTCGTTCAGATGACTTTCCTTAATCATTGCAACATAGTGCCGCCCGGCCAAACTTGATATATACCGCGACATATTGCAATGTGCCATATTATATTGCCGTTATAGTAATGAAACCATTGGAGGTGGTTGGGTAGCGCTCACAAGCCCATCTTTTGGTCAGTCAGTCACGATGTTTCCTTTTACCGCTTGTGACACCAGGATCCCTTGAAAGGTGTGCGAAGGTTAAACTTTCATTTAGGCCACTGGAATGTGTTGTCGCATGCTGGTATATCCTCTCTGATTGTTGACATCGGCGTTTCTTTTCACGATGGCCTCTGCGAACTGTATCCTTCATTGCAGTGCAGCATTGGTGGTTCAGTGGTAGAATTCTCGCCTGCCACGCGGGAGGCCCGGGTTCGATTCCCGGCCAATGCATCCTTTTTCCTTTAATTGCCGTTCACGATGCCCGTGAATGCGTCCCTGTTGTCATGGTTGAAGGCCAATGCTCTGGATTGGGAAATATGTGTAGACAGAGATGAGAAATCAAATGACACACACAAATGGCTTACCTTTTGAAGCAAGCAAGGGTTTCGCCTCACTATGTTCTTGACATTCAAGGTAGGCCATATACCTTTGTGTGGACTGTAGTGTCCTGTACGCTAAATAATTCAATCTACATTATTCTGAGGCTATTGCTAGCTACACTCAGAATACAAAACAGGGTTGAGTTGGGTGGGTGGGTGGGGGGGGGGTGGAAGGGAAGGATGAGAACCGCTCAACGCGTGTGCGTGCCTGCCTGCCGAGACATCAGAGCGAATGACGTCATCGCACCCGACGTGTTTCTTACTCCTCTACGTACGGAGCTTCGTCAGGGCAAATCAGTGGGACTAGCCAGCCTCGCAGCTAGATAAACGGATGTGTCTCGGTGGTTACCAGACTGCAACGTCTGGTTGACTCTTCCGGGGTTCCGCATGCAGGCAACTATTGTGGATACTTCCCTAATTCATCCAGGACAGCGACATTTTACCACCAGTCACTCGTGAAGTATTTCTCGCATAGATTCAAAGCGTGTATCGATAATACCGCGCATGGGAATTATCACCATTTAACTGACGGCTAGGTTAAAACATTTAAAACCATATAGCATGCGGTATCATCCCACGCTCAGTACCGGCAGGGAACAGTCACAGTTGGCACTGCTATCTTTATCATCTTTGAGCTGATGGTTGGTCGTTCAGATGACTTTCCTTAATCATTGCAACATAGTGCCGCCCGGCCAAACTTGATATATACCGCGACATATTGCAATGTGCCATATTATATTGCCGTTATAGTAATGAAACCATTGGAGGTGGTTGGGTAGCGCTCACAAGCCCATCTTTTGGTCAGTCAGTCACGATGTTTCCTTTTACCGCTTGTGACACCAGGATCCCTTGAAAGGTGTGCGAAGGTTAAACTTTCATTTAGGCCACTGGAATGTGTTGTCGCATGCTGGTATATCCTCTCTGATTGTTGACATCGGCGTTTCTTTTCACGATGGCCTCTGCGAACTGTATCCTTCATTGCAGTGCAGCATTGGTGGTTCAGTGGTAGAATTCGGGTTCGATTCCCGGCCAATGCATCCTTTTTCCTTTAATTGCCGTTCACGATGCCCGTGAATGCGTCCCTGTTGTCATGGTTGAAGGCCAATGCTCTGGATTGGGAAATATGTGTAGACAGAGATGAGAAATCAAATGACACACACAAATGGCTTACCTTTTGAAGCAAGCAAGGGTTTCGCCTCACTATGTTCTTGACATTCAAGGTAGGCCATATACCTTTGTGTGGACTGTAGTGTCCTGTACGCTAAATAATTCAATCTACATTATTCTGAGGCTATTGCTAGCTACACTCAGAATACAAAACAGGGTTGAGTTGGGTGGGTGGGTGGGGGGGGGGGTGGAAGGGAAGGATGAGAACCGCTCAACGCGTGTGCGTGCCTGCCTGCCGAGACATCAGAGCGAATGACGTCATCGCACCCGACGTGTTTCTTACTCCTCTACGTACGGAGCTTCGTCAGGGCAAATCAGTGGGACTAGCCAGCCTCGCAGCTAGATAAACGGATGTGTCTCGGTGGTTACCAGACTGCAACGTCTGGTTGACTCTTCCGGGGTTCCGCATGCAGGCAACTATTGTGGATACTTCCCTAATTCATCCAGGACAGCGACATTTTACCACCAGTCACTCGTGAAGTATTTCTCGCATAGATTCAAAGCGTGTATCGATAATACCGCGCATGGGAATTATCACCATTTAACTGACGGCTAGGTTAAAACATTTAAAACCATATAGCATGCGGTATCATCCCACGCTCAGTACCGGCAGGGAACAGTCACAGTTGGCACTGCTATCTTTATCATCTTTGAGCTGATGGTTGGTCGTTCAGATGACTTTCCTTAATCATTGCAACATAGTGCCGCCCGGCCAAACTTGATATATACCGCGACATATTGCAATGTGCCATATTATATTGCCGTTATAGTAATGAAACCATTGGAGGTGGTTGGGTAGCGCTCACAAGCCCATCTTTTGGTCAGTCAGTCACGATGTTTCCTTTTACCGCTTGTGACACCAGGATCCCTTGAAAGGTGTGCGAAGGTTAAACTTTCATTTAGGCCACTGGAATGTGTTGTCGCATGCTGGTATATCCTCTCTGATTGTTGACATCGGCGTTTCTTTTCACGATGGCCTCTGCGAACTGTATCCTTCATTGCAGTGCAGCATTGGTGGTTCAGTGGTAGAATTCGGGTTCGATTCCCGGCCAATGCATCCTTTTTCCTTTAATTGCCGTTCACGATGCCCGTGAATGCGTCCCTGTTGTCATGGTTGAAGGCCAATGCTCTGGATTGGGAAATATGTGTAGACAGAGATGAGAAATCAAATGACACACACAAATGGCTTACCTTTTGAAGCAAGCAAGGGTTTCGCCTCACTATGTTCTTGACATTCAAGGTAGGCCATATACCTTTGTGTGGACTGTAGTGTCCTGTACGCTAAATAATTCAATCTACATTATTCTGAGGCTATT
The DNA here is from genome assembly GCF_040206685.1 of Ascaphus truei. Lineage (NCBI taxonomy): Eukaryota > Metazoa > Chordata > Amphibia > Anura > Ascaphidae > Ascaphus > Ascaphus truei. The sequence continues at coordinate 197,282 of NW_027456868.1, forward strand.
GCTAGCTACACTCAGAATACAAAACAGGGTTGAGTTGGGTGGGTGGGTGGGTGGGTGGGTGGGTGGGGGGGGGGGTGGAAGGGAAGGATGAGAACCGCTCAACGCGTGTGCGTGCCTGCCTGCCGAGACATCAGAGCGAATGACGTCATCGCACCCGACGTGTTTCTTACTCCTCTACGTACGGAGCTTCGTCAGGGCAAATCAGTGGGACTAGCCAGCCTCGCAGCTAGATAAACGGATGTGTCTCGGTGGTTACCAGACTGCAACGTCTGGTTGACTCTTCCGGGGTTCCGCATGCAGGCAACTATTGTGGATACTTCCCTAATTCATCCAGGACAGCGACATTTTACCACCAGTCACTCGTGAAGTATTTCTCGCATAGATTCAAAGCGTGTATCGATAATACCGCGCATGGGAATTATCACCATTTAACTGACGGCTAGGTTAAAACATTTAAAACCATATAGCATGCGGTATCATCCCACGCTCAGTACCGGCAGGGAACAGTCACAGTTGGCACTGCTATCTTTATCATCTTTGAGCTGATGGTTGGTCGTTCAGATGACTTTCCTTAATCATTGCAACATAGTGCCGCCCGGCCAAACTTGATATATACCGCGACATATTGCAATGTGCCATATTATATTGCCGTTATAGTAATGAAACCATTGGAGGTGGTTGGGTAGCGCTCACAAGCCCATCTTTTGGTCAGTCAGTCACGATGTTTCCTTTTACCGCTTGTGACACCAGGATCCCTTGAAAGGTGTGCGAAGGTTAAACTTTCATTTAGGCCACTGGAATGTGTTGTCGCATGCTGGTATATCCTCTCTGATTGTTGACATCGGCGTTTCTTTTCACGATGGCCTCTGCGAACTGTATCCTTCATTGCAGTGCAGCATTGGTGGTTCAGTGGTAGAATTCGGGTTCGATTCCCGGCCAATGCATCCTTTTTCCTTTAATTGCCGTTCACGATGCCCGTGAATGCGTCCCTGTTGTCATGGTTGAAGGCCAATGCTCTGGATTGGGAAATATGTGTAGACAGAGATGAGAAATCAAATGACACACACAAATGGCTTACCTTTTGAAGCAAGCAAGGGTTTCGCCTCACTATGTTCTTGACATTCAAGGTAGGCCATATACCTTTGTGTGGACTGTAGTGTCCTGTACGCTAAATAATTCAATCTACATTATTCTGAGGCTATTGCTAGCTACACTCAGAATACAAAACAGGGTTGAGTTGGGTGGGTGGGTGGGTGGGTGGGTGGGGGGGGGGGTGGAAGGGAAGGATGAGAACCGCTCAACGCGTGTGCGTGCCTGCCTGCCGAGACATCAGAGCGAATGACGTCATCGCACCCGACGTGTTTCTTACTCCTCTACGTACGGAGCTTCGTCAGGGCAAATCAGTGGGACTAGCCAGCCTCGCAGCTAGATAAACGGATGTGTCTCGGTGGTTACCAGACTGCAACGTCTGGTTGACTCTTCCGGGGTTCCGCATGCAGGCAACTATTGTGGATACTTCCCTAATTCATCCAGGACAGCGACATTTTACCACCAGTCACTCGTGAAGTATTTCTCGCATAGATTCAAAGCGTGTATCGATAATACCGCGCATGGGAATTATCACCATTTAACTGACGGCTAGGTTAAAACATTTAAAACCATATAGCATGCGGTATCATCCCACGCTCAGTACCGGCAGGGAACAGTCACAGTTGGCACTGCTATCTTTATCATCTTTGAGCTGATGGTTGGTCGTTCAGATGACTTTCCTTAATCATTGCAACATAGTGCCGCCCGGCCAAACTTGATATATACCGCGACATATTGCAATGTGCCATATTATATTGCCGTTATAGTAATGAAACCATTGGAGGTGGTTGGGTAGCGCTCACAAGCCCATCTTTTGGTCAGTCAGTCACGATGTTTCCTTTTACCGCTTGTGACACCAGGATCCCTTGAAAGGTGTGCGAAGGTTAAACTTTCATTTAGGCCACTGGAATGTGTTGTCGCATGCTGGTATATCCTCTCTGATTGTTGACATCGGCGTTTCTTTTCACGATGGCCTCTGCGAACTGTATCCTTCATTGCAGTGCAGCATTGGTGGTTCAGTGGTAGAATTCTCGCCTGCCACGCGGGAGGCCCGGGTTCGATTCCCGGCCAATGCATCCTTTTTCCTTTAATTGCCGTTCACGATGCCCGTGAATGCGTCCCTGTTGTCATGGTTGAAGGCCAATGCTCTGGATTGGGAAATATGTGTAGACAGAGATGAGAAATCAAATGACACACACAAATGGCTTACCTTTTGAAGCAAGCAAGGGTTTCGCCTCACTATGTTCTTGACATTCAAGGTAGGCCATATACCTTTGTGTGGACTGTATTATATTGCCGTTATAGTAATGAAACCATTGGAGGTGGTTGGGTAGCGCTCACAAGCCCATCTTTTGGTCAGTCAGTCACGATGTTTCCTTTTACCGCTTGTGACACCAGGATCCCTTGAAAGGTGTGCGAAGGTTAAACTTTCATTTAGGCCACTGGAATGTGTTGTCGCATGCTGGTATATCCTCTCTGATTGTTGACATCGGCGTTTCTTTTCACGATGGCCTCTGCGAACTGTATCCTTCATTGCAGTGCAGCATTGGTGGTTCAGTGGTAGAATTCTCGCCTGCCACGCGGGAGGCCCGGGTTCGATTCCCGGCCAATGCATCCTTTTTCCTTTAATTGCCGTTCACGATGCCCGTGAATGCGTCCCTGTTGTCATGGTTGAAGGCCAATGCTCTGGATTGGGAAATATGTGTAGACAGAGATGAGAAATCAAATGACACACACAAATGGCTTACCTTTTGAAGCAAGCAAGGGTTTCGCCTCACTATGTTCTTGACATTCAAGGTAGGCCATATACCTTTGTGTGGACTGTAGTGTCCTGTACGCTAAATAATTCAATCTACATTATTCTGAGGCTATTGCTAGCTACACTCAGAATACAAAACAGGGTTGAGTTGGGTGGGTGGGTGGGTGGGTGGGTGGGGGGGGGGGGTGGAAGGGAAGGATGAGAACCGCTCAACGCGTGTGCGTGCCTGCCTGCCGAGACATCAGAGCGAATGACGTCATCGCACCCGACGTGTTTCTTACTCCTCTACGTACGGAGCTTCGTCAGGGCAAATCAGTGGGACTAGCCAGCCTCGCAGCTAGATAAACGGATGTGTCTCGGTGGTTACCAGACTGCAACGTCTGGTTGACTCTTCCGGGGTTCCGCATGCAGGCAACTATTGTGGATACTTCCCTAATTCATCCAGGACAGCGACATTTTACCACCAGTCACTCGTGAAGTATTTCTCGCATAGATTCAAAGCGTGTATCGATAATACCGCGCATGGGAATTATCACCATTTAACTGACGGCTAGGTTAAAACATTTAAAACCATATAGCATGCGGTATCATCCCACGCTCAGTACCGGCAGGGAACAGTCACAGTTGGCACTGCTATCTTTATCATCTTTGAGCTGATGGTTGGTCGTTCAGATGACTTTCCTTAATCATTGCAACATAGTGCCGCCCGGCCAAACTTGATATATACCGCGACATATTGCAATGTGCCATATTATATTGCCGTTATAGTAATGAAACCATTGGAGGTGGTTGGGTAGCGCTCACAAGCCCATCTTTTGGTCAGTCAGTCACGATGTTTCCTTTTACCGCTTGTGACACCAGGATCCCTTGAAAGGTGTGCGAAGGTTAAACTTTCATTTAGGCCACTGGAATGTGTTGTCGCATGCTGGTATATCCTCTCTGATTGTTGACATCGGCGTTTCTTTTCACGATGGCCTCTGCGAACTGTATCCTTCATTGCAGTGCAGCATTGGTGGTTCAGTGGTAGAATTCTCGCCTGCCACGCGGGAGGCCCGGGTTCGATTCCCGGCCAATGCATCCTTTTTCCTTTAATTGCCGTTCACGATGCCCGTGAATGCGTCCCTGTTGTCATGGTTGAAGGCCAATGCTCTGGATTGGGAAATATGTGTAGACAGAGATGAGAAATCAAATGACACACACAAATGGCTTACCTTTTGAAGCAAGCAAGGGTTTCGCCTCACTATGTTCTTGACATTCAAGGTAGGCCATATACCTTTGTGTGGACTGTATTATATTGCCGTTATAGTAATGAAACCATTGGAGGTGGTTGGGTAGCGCTCACAAGCCCATCTTTTGGTCAGTCAGTCACGATGTTTCCTTTTACCGCTTGTGACACCAGGATCCCTTGAAAGGTGTGCGAAGGTTAAACTTTCATTTAGGCCACTGGAATGTGTTGTCGCATGCTGGTATATCCTCTCTGATTGTTGACATCGGCGTTTTCTTACTCCTCTACGTACGGAGCTTCGTCAGGGCAAATCAGTGGGACTAGCCAGCCTCGCAGCTAGATAAACGGATGTGTCTCGGTGGTTACCAGACTGCAACGTCTGGTTGACTCTTCCGGGGTTCCGCATGCAGGCAACTATTGTGGATACTTCCCTAATTCATCCAGGACAGCGACATTTTACCACCAGTCACTCGTGAAGTATTTCTCGCATAGATTCAAAGCGTGTATCGATAATACCGCGCATGGGAATTATCACCATTTAACTGACGGCTAGGTTAAAACATTTAAAACCATATAGCATGCGGTATCATCCCACGCTCAGTACCGGCAGGGAACAGTCACAGTTGGCACTGCTATCTTTATCATCTTTGAGCTGATGGTTGGTCGTTCAGATGACTTTCCTTAATCATTGCAACATAGTGCCGCCCGGCCAAACTTGATATATACCGCGACATATTGCAATGTGCCATATTATATTGCCGTTATAGTAATGAAACCATTGGAGGTGGTTGGGTAGCGCTCACAAGCCCATCTTTTGGTCAGTCAGTCACGATGTTTCCTTTTACCGCTTGTGACACCAGGATCCCTTGAAAGGTGTGCGAAGGTTAAACTTTCATTTAGGCCACTGGAATGTGTTGTCGCATGCTGGTATATCCTCTCTGATTGTTGACATCGGCGTTTCTTTTCACGATGGCCTCTGCGAACTGTATCCTTCATTGCAGTGCAGCATTGGTGGTTCAGTGGTAGAATTCTCGCCTGCCACGCGGGAGGCCCGGGTTCGATTCCCGGCCAATGCATCCTTTTTCCTTTAATTGCCGTTCACGATGCCCGTGAATGCGTCCCTGTTGTCATGGTTGAAGGCCAATGCTCTGGATTGGGAAATATGTGTAGACAGAGATGAGAAATCAAATGACACACACAAATGGCTTACCTTTTGAAGCAAGCAAGGGTTTCGCCTCACTATGTTCTTGACATTCAAGGTAGGCCATATACCTTTGTGTGGACTGTAGTGTCCTGTACGCTAAATAATTCAATCTACATTATTCTGAGGCTATTGCTAGCTACACTCAGAATACAAAACAGGGTTGAGTTGGGTGGGTGGGTGGGTGGGTGGGTGGGGGGGGGGGTGGAAGGGAAGGATGAGAACCGCTCAACGCGTGTGCGTGCCTGCCTGCCGAGACATCAGAGCGAATGACGTCATCGCACCCGACGTGTTTCTTACTCCTCTACGTACGGAGCTTCGTCAGGGCAAATCAGTGGGACTAGCCAGCCTCGCAGCTAGATAAACGGATGTGTCTCGGTGGTTACCAGACTGCAACGTCTGGTTGACTCTTCCGGGGTTCCGCATGCAGGCAACTATTGTGGATACTTCCCTAATTCATCCAGGACAGCGACATTTTACCACCAGTCACTCGTGAAGTATTTCTCGCATAGATTCAAAGCGTGTATCGATAATACCGCGCATGGGAATTATCACCATTTAACTGACGGCTAGGTTAAAACATTTAAAACCATATAGCATGCGGTATCATCCCACGCTCAGTACCGGCAGGGAACAGTCACAGTTGGCACTGCTATCTTTATCATCTTTGAGCTGATGGTTGGTCGTTCAGATGACTTTCCTTAATCATTGCAACATAGTGCCGCCCGGCCAAACTTGATATATACCGCGACATATTGCAATGTGCCATATTATATTGCCGTTATAGTAATGAAACCATTGGAGGTGGTTGGGTAGCGCTCACAAGCCCATCTTTTGGTCAGTCAGTCACGATGTTTCCTTTTACCGCTTGTGACACCAGGATCCCTTGAAAGGTGTGCGAAGGTTAAACTTTCATTTAGGCCACTGGAATGTGTTGTCGCATGCTGGTATATCCTCTCTGATTGTTGACATCGGCGTTTCTTTTCACGATGGCCTCTGCGAACTGTATCCTTCATTGCAGTGCAGCATTGGTGGTTCAGTGGTAGAATTCTCGCCTGCCACGCGGGAGGCCCGGGTTCGATTCCCGGCCAATGCATCCTTTTTCCTTTAATTGCCGTTCACGATGCCCGTGAATGCGTCCCTGTTGTCATGGTTGAAGGCCAATGCTCTGGATTGGGAAATATGTGTAGACAGAGATGAGAAATCAAATGACACACACAAATGGCTTACCTTTTGAAGCAAGCAAGGGTTTCGCCTCACTATGTTCTTGACATTCAAGGTAGGCCATATACCTTTGTGTGGACTGTATTATATTGCCGTTATAGTAATGAAACCATTGGAGGTGGTTGGGTAGCGCTCACAAGCCCATCTTTTGGTCAGTCAGTCACGATGTTTCCTTTTACCGCTTGTGACACCAGGATCCCTTGAAAGGTGTGCGAAGGTTAAACTTTCATTTAGGCCACTGGAATGTGTTGTCGCATGCTGGTATATCCTCTCTGATTGTTGACATCGGCGTTTCTTTTCACGATGGCCTCTGCGAACTGTATCCTTCATTGCAGTGCAGCATTGGTGGTTCAGTGGTAGAATTCTCGCCTGCCACGCGGGAGGCCCGGGTTCGATTCCCGGCCAATGCATCCTTTTTCCTTTAATTGCCGTTCACGATGCCCGTGAATGCGTCCCTGTTGTCATGGTTGAAGGCCAATGCTCTGGATTGGGAAATATGTGTAGACAGAGATGAGAAATCAAATGACACACACAAATGGCTTACCTTTTGAAGCAAGCAAGGGTTTCGCCTCACTATGTTCTTGACATTCAAGGTAGGCCATATACCTTTGTGTGGACTGTAGTGTCCTGTACGCTAAATAATTCAATCTACATTATTCTGAGGCTATTGCTAGCTACACTCAGAATACAAAACAGGGTTGAGTTGGGTGGGTGGGGGGGGGGTGGGTGGGGGGGGGGTGGAAGGGAAGGATGAGAACCGCTCAACGCGTGTGCGTGCCTGCCTGCCGAGACATCAGAGCGAATGACGTCATCGCACCCGACGTGTTTCTTACTCCTCTACGTACGGAGCTTCGTCAGGGCAAATCAGTGGGACTAGCCAGCCTCGCAGCTAGATAAACGGATGTGTCTCGGTGGTTACCAGACTGCAACGTCTGGTTGACTCTTCCGGGGTTCCGCATGCAGGCAACTATTGTGGATACTTCCCTAATTCATCCAGGACAGCGACATTTTACCACCAGTCACTCGTGAAGTATTTCTCGCATAGATTCAAAGCGTGTATCGATAATACCGCGCATGGGAATTATCACCATTTAACTGACGGCTAGGTTAAAACATTTAAAACCATATAGCATGCGGTATCATCCCACGCTCAGTACCGGCAGGGAACAGTCACAGTTGGCACTGCTATCTTTATCATCTTTGAGCTGATGGTTGGTCGTTCAGATGACTTTCCTTAATCATTGCAACATAGTGCCGCCCGGCCAAACTTGATATATACCGCGACATATTGCAATGTGCCATATTATATTGCCGTTATAGTAATGAAACCATTGGAGGTGGTTGGGTAGCGCTCACAAGCCCATCTTTTGGTCAGTCAGTCACGATGTTTCCTTTTACCGCTTGTGACACCAGGATCCCTTGAAAGGTGTGCGAAGGTTAAACTTTCATTTAGGCCACTGGAATGTGTTGTCGCATGCTGGTATATCCTCTCTGATTGTTGACATCGGCGTTTCTTTTCACGATGGCCTCTGCGAACTGTATCCTTCATTGCAGTGCAGCATTGGTGGTTCAGTGGTAGAATTCGGGTTCGATTCCCGGCCAATGCATCCTTTTTCCTTTAATTGCCGTTCACGATGCCCGTGAATGCGTCCCTGTTGTCATGGTTGAAGGCCAATGCTCTGGATTGGGAAATATGTGTAGACAGAGATGAGAAATCAAATGACACACACAAATGGCTTACCTTTTGAAGCAAGCAAGGGTTTCGCCTCACTATGTTCTTGACATTCAAGGTAGGCCATATACCTTTGTGTGGACTGTAGTGTCCTGTACGCTAAATAATTCAATCTACATTATTCTGAGGCTATTGCTAGCTACACTCAGAATACAAAACAGGGTTGAGTTGGGTGGGTGGGTGGGTGGGTGGGTGGGTGGGGGGGGGGGTGGAAGGGAAGGATGAGAACCGCTCAACGCGTGTGCGTGCCTGCCTGCCGAGACATCAGAGCGAATGACGTCATCGCACCCGACGTGTTTCTTACTCCTCTACGTACGGAGCTTCGTCAGGGCAAATCAGTGGGACTAGCCAGCCTCGCAGCTAGATAAACGGATGTGTCTCGGTGGTTACCAGACTGCAACGTCTGGTTGACTCTTCCGGGGTTCCGCATGCAGGCAACTATTGTGGATACTTCCCTAATTCATCCAGGACAGCGACATTTTACCACCAGTCACTCGTGAAGTATTTCTCGCATAGATTCAAAGCGTGTATCGATAATACCGCGCATGGGAATTATCACCATTTAACTGACGGCTAGGTTAAAACATTTAAAACCATATAGCATGCGGTATCATCCCACGCTCAGTACCGGCAGGGAACAGTCACAGTTGGCACTGCTATCTTTATCATCTTTGAGCTGATGGTTGGTCGTTCAGATGACTTTCCTTAATCATTGCAACATAGTGCCGCCCGGCCAAACTTGATATATACCGCGACATATTGCAATGTGCCATATTATATTGCCGTTATAGTAATGAAACCATTGGAGGTGGTTGGGTAGCGCTCACAAGCCCATCTTTTGGTCAGTCAGTCACGATGTTTCCTTTTACCGCTTGTGACACCAGGATCCCTTGAAAGGTGTGCGAAGGTTAAACTTTCATTTAGGCCACTGGAATGTGTTGTCGCATGCTGGTATATCCTCTCTGATTGTTGACATCGGCGTTTCTTTTCACGATGGCCTCTGCGAACTGTATCCTTCATTGCAGTGCAGCATTGGTGGTTCAGTGGTAGAATTCGGGTTCGATTCCCGGCCAATGCATCCTTTTTCCTTTAATTGCCGTTCACGATGCCCGTGAATGCGTCCCTGTTGTCATGGTTGAAGGCCAATGCTCTGGATTGGGAAATATGTGTAGACAGAGATGAGAAATCAAATGACACACACAAATGGCTTACCTTTTGAAGCAAGCAAGGGTTTCGCCTCACTATGTTCTTGACATTCAAGGTAGGCCATATACCTTTGTGTGGACTGTAGTGTCCTGTACGCTAAATAATTCAATCTACATTATTCTGAGGCTATTGCTAGCTACACTCAGAATACAAAACAGGGTTGAGTTGGGTGGGTGGGTGGGTGGGTGGGTGGGTGGGTGGGTGGGTGGGGGGGGGGGTGGAAGGGAAGGATGAGAACCGCTCAACGCGTGTGCGTGCCTGCCTGCCGAGACATCAGAGCGAATGACGTCATCGCACCCGACGTGTTTCTTACTCCTCTACGTACGGAGCTTCGTCAGGGCAAATCAGTGGGACTAGCCAGCCTCGCAGCTAGATAAACGGATGTGTCTCGGTGGTTACCAGACTGCAACGTCTGGTTGACTCTTCCGGGGTTCCGCATGCAGGCAACTATTGTGGATACTTCCCTAATTCATCCAGGACAGCGACATTTTACCACCAGTCACTCGTGAAGTATTTCTCGCATAGATTCAAAGCGTGTATCGATAATACCGCGCATGGGAATTATCACCATTTAACTGACGGCTAGGTTAAAACATTTAAAACCATATAGCATGCGGTATCATCCCACGCTCAGTACCGGCAGGGAACAGTCACAGTTGGCACTGCTATCTTTATCATCTTTGAGCTGATGGTTGGTCGTTCAGATGACTTTCCTTAATCATTGCAACATAGTGCCGCCCGGCCAAACTTGATATATACCGCGACATATTGCAATGTGCCATATTATATTGCCGTTATAGTAATGAAACCATTGGAGGTGGTTGGGTAGCGCTCACAAGCCCATCTTTTGGTCAGTCAGTCACGATGTTTCCTTTTACCGCTTGTGACACCAGGATCCCTTGAAAGGTGTGCGAAGGTTAAACTTTCATTTAGGCCACTGGAATGTGTTGTCGCATGCTGGTATATCCTCTCTGATTGTTGACATCGGCGTTTCTTTTCACGATGGCCTCTGCGAACTGTATCCTTCATTGCAGTGCAGCATTGGTGGTTCAGTGGTAGAATTCTCGCCTGCCACGCGGGAGGCCCGGGTTCGATTCCCGGCCAATGCATCCTTTTTCCTTTAATTGCCGTTCACGATGCCCGTGAATGCGTCCCTGTTGTCATGGTTGAAGGCCAATGCTCTGGATTGGGAAATATGTGTAGACAGAGATGAGAAATCAAATGACACACACAAATGGCTTACCTTTTGAAGCAAGCAAGGGTTTCGCCTCACTATGTTCTTGACATTCAAGGTAGGCCATATACCTTTGTGTGGACTGTAGTGTCCTGTACGCTAAATAATTCAATCTACATTATTCTGAGGCTATTGCTAGCTACACTCAGAATACAAAACAGGGTTGAGTTGGGTGGGTGGGGGGGGGGTGGGTGGGGGGGGGGTGGAAGGGAAGGATGAGAACCGCTCAACGCGTGTGCGTGCCTGCCTGCCGAGACATCAGAGCGAATGACGTCATCGCACCCGACGTGTTTCTTACTCCTCTACGTACGGAGCTTCGTCAGGGCAAATCAGTGGGACTAGCCAGCCTCGCAGCTAGATAAACGGATGTGTCTCGGTGGTTACCAGACTGCAACGTCTGGTTGACTCTTCCGGGGTTCCGCATGCAGGCAACTATTGTGGATACTTCCCTAATTCATCCAGGACAGCGACATTTTACCACCAGTCACTCGTGAAGTATTTCTCGCATAGATTCAAAGCGTGTATCGATAATACCGCGCATGGGAATTATCACCATTTAACTGACGGCTAGGTTAAAACATTTAAAACCATATAGCATGCGGTATCATCCCACGCTCAGTACCGGCAGGGAACAGTCACAGTTGGCACTGCTATCTTTATCATCTTTGAGCTGATGGTTGGTCGTTCAGATGACTTTCCTTAATCATTGCAACATAGTGCCGCCCGGCCAAACTTGATATATACAGCGACATATTGCAATGTGCCATATTATATTGCCGTTATAGTAATGAAACCATTGGAGGTGGTTGGGTAGCGCTCACAAGCCCATCTTTTGGTCAGTCAGTCACGATGTTTCCTTTTACCGCTTGTGACACCAGGATCCCTTGAAAGGTGTGCGAAGGTTAAACTTTCATTTAGGCCACTGGAATGTGTTGTCGCATGCTGGTATATCCTCTCTGATTGTTGACATCGGCGTTTCTTTTCACGATGGCCTCTGCGAACTGTATCCTTCATTGCAGTGCAGCATTGGTGGTTCAGTGGTAGAATTCGGGTTCGATTCCCGGCCAATGCATCCTTTTTCCTTTAATTGCCGTTCACGATGCCCGTGAATGCGTCCCTGTTGTCATGGTTGAAGGCCAATGCTCTGGATTGGGAAATATGTGTAGACAGAGATGAGAAATCAAATGACACACACAAATGGCTTACCTTTTGAAGCAAGCAAGGGTTTCGCCTCACTATGTTCTTGACATTCAAGGTAGGCCATATACCTTTGTGTGGACTGTAGTGTCCTGTACGCTAAATAATTCAATCTACATTATTCTGAGGCTATTGCTAGCTACACTCAGAATACAAAACAGGGTTGAGTTGGGTGGGTGGGTGGGTGGGTGGGTGGGTGGGGGGGGGGGTGGAAGGGAAGGATGAGAACCGCTCAACGCGTGTGCGTGCCTGCCTGCCGAGACATCAGAGCGAATGACGTCATCGCACCCGACGTGTTTCTTACTCCTCTACGTACGGAGCTTCGTCAGGGCAAATCAGTGGGACTAGCCAGCCTCGCAGCTAGATAAACGGATGTGTCTCGGTGGTTACCAGACTGCAACGTCTGGTTGACTCTTCCGGGGTTCCGCATGCAGGCAACTATTGTGGATACTTCCCTAATTCATCCAGGACAGCGACATTTTACCACCAGTCACTCGTGAAGTATTTCTCGCATAGATTCAAAGCGTGTATCGATAATACCGCGCATGGGAATTATCACCATTTAACTGACGGCTAGGTTAAAACATTTAAAACCATATAGCATGCGGTATCATCCCACGCTCAGTACCGGCAGGGAACAGTCACAGTTGGCACTGCTATCTTTATCATCTTTGAGCTGATGGTTGGTCGTTCAGATGACTTTCCTTAATCATTGCAACATAGTGCCGCCCGGCCAAACTTGATATATACCGCGACATATTGCAATGTGCCATATTATATTGCCGTTATAGTAATGAAACCATTGGAGGTGGTTGGGTAGCGCTCACAAGCCCATCTTTTGGTCAGTCAGTCACGATGTTTCCTTTTACCGCTTGTGACACCAGGATCCCTTGAAAGGTGTGCGAAGGTTAAACTTTCATTTAGGCCACTGGAATGTGTTGTCGCATGCTGGTATATCCTCTCTGATTGTTGACATCGGCGTTTCTTTTCACGATGGCCTCTGCGAACTGTATCCTTCATTGCAGTGCAGCATTGGTGGTTCAGTGGTAGAATTCGGGTTCGATTCCCGGCCAATGCATCCTTTTTCCTTTAATTGCCGTTCACGATGCCCGTGAATGCGTCCCTGTTGTCATGGTTGAAGGCCAATGCTCTGGATTGGGAAATATGTGTAGACAGAGATGAGAAATCAAATGACACACACAAATGGCTTACCTTTTGAAGCAAGCAAGGGTTTCGCCTCACTATGTTCTTGACATTCAAGGTAGGCCATATACCTTTGTGTGGACTGTAGTGTCCTGTACGCTAAATAATTCAATCTACATTATTCTGAGGCTATTGCTAGCTACACTCAGAATACAAAACAGGGTTGAGTTGGGTGGGTGGGTGGGTGGGTGGGTGGGTGGGTGGGGGGGGGGGTGGAAGGGAAGGATGAGAACCGCTCAACGCGTGTGCGTGCCTGCCTGCCGAGACATCAGAGCGAATGACGTCATCGCACCCGACGTGTTTCTTACTCCTCTACGTACGGAGCTTCGTCAGGGCAAATCAGTGGGACTAGCCAGCCTCGCAGCTAGATAAACGGATGTGTCTCGGTGGTTACCAGACTGCAACGTCTGGTTGACTCTTCCAGGGTTCCGCATGCAGGCAACTATTGTGGATACTTCCCTAATTCATCCAGGACAGCGACATTTTACCACCAGTCACTCGTGAAGTATTTCTCGCATAGATTCAAAGCGTGTATCGATAATACCGCGCATGGGAATTATCACCATTTAACTGACGGCTAGGTTAAAACATTTAAAACCATATAGCATGCGGTATCATCCCACGCTCAGTACCGGCAGGGAACAGTCACAGTTGGCACTGCTATCTTTATCATCTTTGAGCTGATGGTTGGTCGTTCAGATGACTTTCCTTAATCATTGCAACATAGTGCCGCCCGGCCAAACTTGATATATACCGCGACATATTGCAATGTGCCATATTATATTGCCGTTATAGTAATGAAACCATTGGAGGTGGTTGGGTAGCGCTCACAAGCCCATCTTTTGGTCAGTCAGTCACGATGTTTCCTTTTACCGCTTGTGACACCAGGATCCCTTGAAAGGTGTGCGAAGGTTAAACTTTCATTTAGGCCACTGGAATGTGTTGTCGCATGCTGGTATATCCTCTCTGATTGTTGACATCGGCGTTTCTTTTCACGATGGCCTCTGCGAACTGTATCCTTCATTGCAGTGCAGCATTGGTGGTTCAGTGGTAGAATTCGGGTTCGATTCCCGGCCAATGCATCCTTTTTCCTTTAATTGCCGTTCACGATGCCCGTGAATGCGTCCCTGTTGTCATGGTTGAAGGCCAATGCTCTGGATTGGGAAATATGTGTAGACAGAGATGAGAAATCAAATGACACACACAAATGGCTTACCTTTTGAAGCAAGCAAGGGTTTCGCCTCACTATGTTCTTGACATTCAAGGTAGGCCATATACCTTTGTGTGGACTGTAGTGTCCTGTACGCTAAATAATTCAATCTACATTATTCTGAGGCTATTGCTAGCTACACTCAGAATACAAAACAGGGTTGAGTTGGGTGGGTGGGTGGGTGGGTGGGTGGGTGGGGGGGGGGGTGGAAGGGAAGGATGAGAACCGCTCAACGCGTGTGCGTGCCTGCCTGCCGAGACATCAGAGCGAATGACGTCATCGCACCCGACGTGTTTCTTACTCCTCTACGTACGGAGCTTCGTCAGGGCAAATCAGTGGGACTAGCCAGCCTCGCAGCTAGATAAACGGATGTGTCTCGGTGGTTACCAGACTGCAACGTCTGGTTGACTCTTCCGGGGTTCCGCATGCAGGCAACTATTGTGGATACTTCCCTAATTCATCCAGGACAGCGACATTTTACCACCAGTCACTCGTGAAGTATTTCTCGCATAGATTCAAAGCGTGTATCGATAATACCGCGCATGGGAATTATCACCATTTAACTGACGGCTAGGTTAAAACATTTAAAACCATATAGCATGCGGTATCATCCCACGCTCAGTACCGGCAGGGAACAGTCACAGTTGGCACTGCTATCTTTATCATCTTTGAGCTGATGGTTGGTCGTTCAGATGACTTTCCTTAATCATTGCAACATAGTGCCGCCCGGCCAAACTTGATATATACCGCGACATATTGCAATGTGCCATATTATATTGCCGTTATAGTAATGAAACCATTGGAGGTGGTTGGGTAGCGCTCACAAGCCCATCTTTTGGTCAGTCAGTCACGATGTTTCCTTTTACCGCTTGTGACACCAGGATCCCTTGAAAGGTGTGCGAAGGTTAAACTTTCATTTAGGCCACTGGAATGTGTTGTCGCATGCTGGTATATCCTCTCTGATTGTTGACATCGGCGTTTCTTTTAACGATGGCCTCTGCGAACTGTATCCTTCATTGCAGTGCAGCATTGGTGGTTCAGTGGTAGAATTCTCGCCTGCCACGCGGGAGGCCCGGGTTCGATTCCCGGCCAATGCATCCTTTTTCCTTTAATTGCCGTTCACGATGCCCGTGAATGCGTCCCTGTTGTCATGGTTGAAGGCCAATGCTCTGGATTGGGAAATATGTGTAGACAGAGATGAGAAATCAAATGACACACACAAATGGCTTACCTTTTGAAGCAAGCAAGGGTTTCGCCTCACTATGTTCTTGACATTCAAGGTAGGCCATATACCTTTGTGTGGACTGTAGTGTCCTGTACGCTAAATAATTCAATCTACATTATTCTGAGGCTATTGCTAGCTACACTCAGAATACAAAACAGGGTTGAGTTGGGTGGGTGGGTGGGTGGGTGGGTGGGGGGGGGTGGGTGGGGGGGGGGTGGAAGGGAAGGATGAGAACCGCTCAACGCGTGTGCGTGCCTGCCTGCCGAGACATCAGAGCGAATGACGTCATCGCACCCGACGTGTTTCTTACTCCTCTACGTACGGAGCTTCGTCAGGGCAAATCAGTGGGACTAGCCAGCCTCGCAGCTAGATAAACGGATGTGTCTCGGTGGTTACCAGACTGCAACGTCTGGTTGACTCTTCCGGGGTTCCGCATGCAGGCAACTATTGTGGATACTTCCCTAATTCATCCAGGACAGCGACATTTTACCACCAGTCACTCGTGAAGTATTTCTCGCATAGATTCAAAGCGTGTATCGATAATACCGCGCATGGGAATTATCACCATTTAACTGACGGCTAGGTTAAAACATTTAAAACCATATAGCATGCGGTATCATCCCACGCTCAGTACCGGCAGGGAACAGTCACAGTTGGCACTGCTATCTTTATCATCTTTGAGCTGATGGTTGGTCGTTCAGATGACTTTCCTTAATCATTGCAACATAGTGCCGCCCGGCCAAACTTGATATATACCGCGACATATTGCAATGTGCCATATTATATTGCCGTTATAGTAATGAAACCATTGGAGGTGGTTGGGTAGCGCTCACAAGCCCATCTTTTGGTCAGTCAGTCACGATGTTTCCTTTTACCGCTTGTGACACCAGGATCCCTTGAAAGGTGTGCGAAGGTTAAACTTTCATTTAGGCCACTGGAATGTGTTGTCGCATGCTGGTATATCCTCTCTGATTGTTGACATCGGCGTTTCTTTTCACGATGGCCTCTGCGAACTGTATCCTTCATTGCAGTGCAGCATTGGTGGTTCAGTGGTAGAATTCTCGCCTGCCACGCGGGAGGCCCGGGTTCGATTCCCGGCCAATGCATCCTTTTTCCTTTAATTGCCGTTCACGATGCCCGTGAATGCGTCCCTGTTGTCATGGTTGAAGGCCAATGCTCTGGATTGGGAAATATGTGTAGACAGAGATGAGAAATCAAATGACACACACAAATGGCTTACCTTTTGAAGCAAGCAAGGGTTTCGCCTCACTATGTTCTTGACATTCAAGGTAGGCCATATACCTTTGTGTGGACTGTAGTGTCCTGTACGCTAAATAATTCAATCTACATTATTCTGAGGCTATTGCTAGCTACACTCAGAATACAAAACAGGGTTGAGTTGGGTGGGTGGGTGGGTGGGTGGGTGGGTGGGGGGGGGGGTGGAAGGGAAGGATGAGAACCGCTCAACGCGTGTGCGTGCCTGCCTGCCGAGACATCAGAGCGAATGACGTCATCGCACCCGACGTGTTTCTTACTCCTCTACGTACGGAGCTTCGTCAGGGCAAATCAGTGGGACTAGCCAGCCTCGCAGCTAGATAAACGGATGTGTCTCGGTGGTTACCAGACTGCAACGTCTGGTTGACTCTTCCGGGGTTCCGCATGCAGGCAACTATTGTGGATACTTCCCTAATTCATCCAGGACAGCGACATTTTACCACCAGTCACTCGTGAAGTATTTCTCGCATAGATTCAAAGCGTGTATCGATAATACCGCGCATGGGAATTATCACCATTTAACTGACGGCTAGGTTAAAACATTTAAAACCATATAGCATGCGGTATCATCCCACGCTCAGTACCGGCAGGGAACAGTCACAGTTGGCACTGCTATCTTTATCATCTTTGAGCTGATGGTTGGTCGTTCAGATGACTTTCCTTAATCATTGCAACATAGTGCCGCCCGGCCAAACTTGATATATACCGCGACATATTGCAATGTGCCATATTATATTGCCGTTATAGTAATGAAACCATTGGAGGTGGTTGGGTAGCGCTCACAAGCCCATCTTTTGGTCAGTCAGTCACGATGTTTCCTTTTACCGCTTGTGACACCAGGATCCCTTGAAAGGTGTGCGAAGGTTAAACTTTCATTTAGGCCACTGGAATGTGTTGTCGCATGCTGGTATATCCTCTCTGATTGTTGACATCGGCGTTTCTTTTCACGATGGCCTCTGCGAACTGTATCCTTCATTGCAGTGCAGCATTGGTGGTTCAGTGGTAGAATTCTCGCCTGCCACGCGGGAGGCCCGGGTTCGATTCCCGGCCAATGCATCCTTTTTCCTTTAATTGCCGTTCACGATGCCCGTGAATGCGTCCCTGTTGTCATGGTTGAAGGCCAATGCTCTGGATTGGGAAATATGTGTAGACAGAGATGAGAAATCAAATGACACACACAAATGGCTTACCTTTTGAAGCAAGCAAGGGTTTCGCCTCACTATGTTCTTGACATTCAAGGTAGGCCATATACCTTTGTGTGGACTGTAGTGTCCTGTACGCTAAATAATTCAATCTACATTATTCTGAGGCTATTGCTAGCTACACTCAGAATACAAAACAGGGTTGAGTTGGGTGGGTGGGGGGGGGGTGGGTGGGGGGGGGGTGGAAGGGAAGGATGAGAACCGCTCAACGCGTGTGCGTGCCTGCCTGCCGAGACATCAGAGCGAATGACGTCATCGCACCCGACGTGTTTCTTACTCCTCTACGTACGGAGCTTCGTCAGGGCAAATCAGTGGGACTAGCCAGCCTCGCAGCTAGATAAACGGATGTGTCTCGGTGGTTACCAGACTGAAACGTCTGGTTGACTCTTCCGGGGTTCCGCATGCAGGCAACTATTGTGGATACTTCCCTAATTCATCCAGGACAGCGACATTTTACCACCAGTCACTCGTGAAGTATTTCTCGCATAGATTCAAAGCGTGTATCGATAATACCGCGCATGGGAATTATCACCATTTAACTGACGGCTAGGTTAAAACATTTAAAACCATATAGCATGCGGTATCATCCCACGCTCAGTACCGGCAGGGAACAGTCACAGTTGGCACTGCTATCTTTATCATCTTTGAGCTGATGGTTGGTCGTTCAGATGACTTTCCTTAATCATTGCAACATAGTGCCGCCCGGCCAAACTTGATATATACCGCGACATATTGCAATGTGCCATATTATATTGCCGTTATAGTAATGAAACCATTGGAGGTGGTTGGGTAGCGCTCACAAGCCCATCTTTTGGTCAGTCAGTCACGATGTTTCCTTTTACCGCTTGTGACACCAGGATCCCTTGAAAGGTGTGCGAAGGTTAAACTTTCATTTAGGCCACTGGAATGTGTTGTCGCATGCTGGTATATCCTCTCTGATTGTTGACATCGGCGTTTCTTTTCACGATGGCCTCTGCGAACTGTATCCTTCATTGCAGTGCAGCATTGGTGGTTCAGTGGTAGAATTCGGGTTCGATTCCCGGCCAATGCATCCTTTTTCCTTTAATTGCCGTTCACGATGCCCGTGAATGCGTCCCTGTTGTCATGGTTGAAGGCCAATGCTCTGGATTGGGAAATATGTGTAGACAGAGATGAGAAATCAAATGACACACACAAATGGCTTACCTTTTGAAGCAAGCAAGGGTTTCGCCTCACTATGTTCTTGACATTCAAGGTAGGCCATATACCTTTGTGTGGACTGTAGTGTCCTGTACGCTAAATAATTCAATCTACATTATTCTGAGGCTATTGCTAGCTACACTCAGAATACAAAACAGGGTTGAGTTGGGTGGGTGGGTGGGTGGGTGGGTGGGTGGGGGGGGGGGTGGAAGGGAAGGATGAGAACCGCTCAACGCGTGTGCGTGCCTGCCTGCCGAGACATCAGAGCGAATGACGTCATCGCACCCGACGTGTTTCTTACTCCTCTACGTACGGAGCTTCGTCAGGGCAAATCAGTGGGACTAGCCAGCCTCGCAGCTAGATAAACGGATGTGTCTCGGTGGTTACCAGACTGCAACGTCTGGTTGACTCTTCCGGGGTTCCGCATGCAGGCAACTATTGTGGATACTTCCCTAATTCATCCAGGACAGCGACATTTTACCACCAGTCACTCGTGAAGTATTTCTCGCATAGATTCAAAGCGTGTATCGATAATACCGCGCATGGGAATTATCACCATTTAACTGACGGCTAGGTTAAAACATTTAAAACCATATAGCATGCGGTATCATCCCACGCTCAGTACCGGCAGGGAACAGTCACAGTTGGCACTGCTATCTTTATCATCTTTGAGCTGATGGTTGGTCGTTCAGATGACTTTCCTTAATCATTGCAACATAGTGCCGCCCGGCCAAACTTGATATATACCGCGACATATTGCAATGTGCCATATTATATTGCCGTTATAGTAATGAAACCATTGGAGGTGGTTGGGTAGCGCTCACAAGCCCATCTTTTGGTCAGTCAGTCACGATGTTTCCTTTTACCGCTTGTGACACCAGGATCCCTTGAAAGGTGTGCGAAGGTTAAACTTTCATTTAGGCCACTGGAATGTGTTGTCGCATGCTGGTATATCCTCTCTGATTGTTGACATCGGCGTTTCTTTTAACGATGGCCTCTGCGAACTGTATCCTTCATTGCAGTGCAGCATTGGTGGTTCAGTGGTAGAATTCTCGCCTGCCACGCGGGAGGCCCGGGTTCGATTCCCGGCCAATGCATCCTTTTTCCTTTAATTGCCGTTCACGATGCCCGTGAATGCGTCCCTGTTGTCATGGTTGAAGGCCAATGCTCTGGATTGGGAAATATGTGTAGACAGAGATGAGAAATCAAATGACACACACAAATGGCTTACCTTTTGAAGCAAGCAAGGGTTTCGCCTCACTATGTTCTTGACATTCAAGGTAGGCCATATACCTTTGTGTGGACTGTAGTGTCCTGTACGCTAAATAATTCAATCTACATTATTCTGAGGCTATTGCTAGCTACACTCAGAATACAAAACAGGGTTGAGTTGGGTGGGTGGGTGGGTGGGTGGGTGGGGGGGGGTGGGTGGGGGGGGGGTGGAAGGGAAGGATGAGAACCGCTCAACGCGTGTGCGTGCCTGCCTGCCGAGACATCAGAGCGAATGACGTCATCGCACCCGACGTGTTTCTTACTCCTCTACGTACGGAGCTTCGTCAGGGCAAATCAGTGGGACTAGCCAGCCTCGCAGCTAGATAAACGGATGTGTCTCGGTGGTTACCAGACTGCAACGTCTGGTTGACTCTTCCGGGGTTCCGCATGCAGGCAACTATTGTGGATACTTCCCTAATTCATCCAGGACAGCGACATTTTACCACCAGTCACTCGTGAAGTATTTCTCGCATAGATTCAAAGCGTGTATCGATAATACCGCGCATGGGAATTATCACCATTTAACTGACGGCTAGGTTAAAACATTTAAAACCATATAGCATGCGGTATCATCCCACGCTCAGTACCGGCAGGGAACAGTCACAGTTGGCACTGCTATCTTTATCATCTTTGAGCTGATGGTTGGTCGTTCAGATGACTTTCCTTAATCATTGCAACATAGTGCCGCCCGGCCAAACTTGATATATACCGCGACATATTGCAATGTGCCATATTATATTGCCGTTATAGTAATGAAACCATTGGAGGTGGTTGGGTAGCGCTCACAAGCCCATCTTTTGGTCAGTCAGTCACGATGTTTCCTTTTACCGCTTGTGACACCAGGATCCCTTGAAAGGTGTGCGAAGGTTAAACTTTCATTTAGGCCACTGGAATGTGTTGTCGCATGCTGGTATATCCTCTCTGATTGTTGACATCGGCGTTTCTTTTCACGATGGCCTCTGCGAACTGTATCCTTCATTGCAGTGCAGCATTGGTGGTTCAGTGGTAGAATTCTCGCCTGCCACGCGGGAGGCCCGGGTTCGATTCCCGGCCAATGCATCCTTTTTCCTTTAATTGCCGTTCACGATGCCCGTGAATGCGTCCCTGTTGTCATGGTTGAAGGCCAATGCTCTGGATTGGGAAATATGTGTAGACAGAGATGAGAAATCAAATGACACACACAAATGGCTTACCTTTTGAAGCAAGCAAGGGTTTCGCCTCACTATGTTCTTGACATTCAAGGTAGGCCATATACCTTTGTGTGGACTGTATTATATTGCCGTTATAGTAATGAAACCATTGGAGGTGGTTGGGTAGCGCTCACAAGCCCATCTTTTGGTCAGTCAGTCACGATGTTTCCTTTTACCGCTTGTGACACCAGGATCCCTTGAAAGGTGTGCGAAGGTTAAACTTTCATTTAGGCCACTGGAATGTGTTGTCGCATGCTGGTATATCCTCTCTGATTGTTGACATCGGCGTTTCTTTTCACGATGGCCTCTGCGAACTGTATCCTTCATTGCAGTGCAGCATTGGTGGTTCAGTGGTAGAATTCTCGCCTGCCACGCGGGAGGCCCGGGTTCGATTCCCGGCCAATGCATCCTTTTTCCTTTAATTGCCGTTCACGATGCCCGTGAATGCGTCCCTGTTGTCATGGTTGAAGGCCAATGCTCTGGATTGGGAAATATGTGTAGACAGAGATGAGAAATCAAATGACACACACAAATGGCTTACCTTTTGAAGCAAGCAAGGGTTTCGCCTCACTATGTTCTTGACATTCAAGGTAGGCCATATACCTTTGTGTGGACTGTATTATATTGCCGTTATAGTAATGAAACCATTGGAGGTGGTTGGGTAGCGCTCACAAGCCCATCTTTTGGTCAGTCAGTCACGATGTTTCCTTTTACCGCTTGTGACACCAGGATCCCTTGAAAGGTGTGCGAAGGTTAAACTTTCATTTAGGCCACTGGAATGTGTTGTCGCATGCTGGTATATCCTCTCTGATTGTTGACATCGGCGTTTCTTTTCACGATGGCCTCTGCGAACTGTATCCTTCATTGCAGTGCAGCATTGGTGGTTCAGCGGTAGAATTCTCGCCTGCCACGCGGGAGGCCCGGGTTCGATTCCCGGCCAATGCATCCTTTTTCCTTTAATTGCCGTTCACGATGCCCGTGAATGCGTCCCTGTTGTCATGGTTGAAGGCCAATGCTCTGGATTGGGAAATATGTGTAGACAGAGATGAGAAATCAAATGACACACACAAATGGCTTACCTTTTGAAGCAAGCAAGGGTTTCGCCTCACTATGTTCTTGACATTCAAGGTAGGCCATATACCTTTGTGTGGACTGTAGTGTCCTGTACGCTAAATAATTCAATCTACATTATTCTGAGGCTATTGCTAGCTACACTCAGAATACAAAACAGGGTTGAGTTGGGTGGGTGGGGGGGGGTGGGTGGGGGGGGGGTGGAAGGGAAGGATGAGAACCGCTCAACGCGTGTGCGTGCCTGCCTGCCGAGACATCAGAGCGAATGACGTCATCGCACCCGACGTGTTTCTTACTCCTCTACGTACGGAGCTTCGTCAGGGCAAATCAGTGGGACTAGCCAGCCTCGCAGCTAGATAAACGGATGTGTCTCGGTGGTTACCAGACTGCAACGTCTGGTTGACTCTTCCGGGGTTCCGCATGCAGGCAACTATTGTGGATACTTCCCTAATTCATCCAGGACAGCGACATTTTACCACCAGTCACTCGTGAAGTATTTCTCGCATAGATTCAAAGCGTGTATCGATAATACCGCGCATGGGAATTATCACCATTTAACTGACGGCTAGGTTAAAACATTTAAAACCATATAGCATGCGGTATCATCCCACGCTCAGTACCGGCAGGGAACAGTCACAGTTGGCACTGCTATCTTTATCATCTTTGAGCTGATGGTTGGTCGTTCAGATGACTTTCCTTAATCATTGCAACATAGTGCCGCCCGGCCAAACTTGATATATACCGCGACATATTGCAATGTGCCATATTATATTGCCGTTATAGTAATGAAACCATTGGAGGTGGTTGGGTAGCGCTCACAAGCCCATCTTTTGGTCAGTCAGTCACGATGTTTCCTTTTACCGCTTGTGACACCAGGATCCCTTGAAAGGTGTGCGAAGGTTAAACTTTCATTTAGGCCACTGGAATGTGTTGTCGCATGCTGGTATATCCTCTCTGATTGTTGACATCGGCGTTTCTTTTCACGATGGCCTCTGCGAACTGTATCCTTCATTGCAGTGCAGCATTGGTGGTTCAGTGGTAGAATTCGGGTTCGATTCCCGGCCAATGCATCCTTTTTCCTTTAATTGCCGTTCACGATGCCCGTGAATGCGTCCCTGTTGTCATGGTTGAAGGCCAATGCTCTGGATTGGGAAATATGTGTAGACAGAGATGAGAAATCAAATGACACACACAAATGGCTTACCTTTTGAAGCAAGCAAGGGTTTCGCCTCACTATGTTCTTGACATTCAAGGTAGGCCATATACCTTTGTGTGGACTGTAGTGTCCTGTACGCTAAATAATTCAATCTACATTATTCTGAGGCTATTGCTAGCTACACTCAGAATACAAAACAGGGTTGAGTTGGGTGGGTGGGTGGGTGGGTGGGTGGGTGGGTGGGTGGGGGGGGGGGTGGAAGGGAAGGATGAGAACCGCTCAACGCGTGTGCGTGCCTGCCTGCCGAGACATCAGAGCGAATGACGTCATCGCACCCGACGTGTTTCTTACTCCTCTACGTACACTGGCGACACACTTTATTCGAGCTGGGCTAGTCCCACGAATTCGGGTATACCCGGGTGTATTGAGGTTTGTGACTGTTTTCTGCCCGAGTGCATTGAGTTATTTTCCAGCAGGGATTGAAGCATTTTATTCCCGCTGGCTGCAATACTGCACAGTACATATATATATACTGCATTACAATTCATGAATTTATGCCATCTGGTAGACACGCGAAGCATTGCAGCCTATTAAATCCTAATCATTATCATTTAACAGATCAGCCGCCCATCAGCCAGGCATGAACCCAGGCTGGGAAGGCAAATGCAACGGGGCTTGTCAGAGGTGAGGAGCGGCGCATTCCAGGTATCTGCCAGGTACATACCGGGTATTTGCTCGAATAAAGTGTGTCGGTGCAGTACGGAGCTTCGTCAGGGCAAATCAGTGGGACTAGCCAGCCTCGCAGCTAGATAAACGGATGTGTCTCGGTGGTTACCAGACTGCAACGTCTGGTTGACTCTTCCGGGGTTCCGCATGCAGGCAACTATTGTGGATACTTCCCTAATTCATCCAGGACAGCGACATTTTACCACCAGTCACTCGTGAAGTATTTCTCGCATAGATTCAAAGCGTGTATCGATAATACCGCGCATGGGAATTATCACCATTTAACTGACGGCTAGGTTAAAACATTTAAAACCATATAGCATGCGGTATCATCCCACGCTCAGTACCGGCAGGGAACAGTCACAGTTGGCACTGCTATCTTTATCATCTTTGAGCTGATGGTTGGTAGTTCAGATGACTTTCCTTAATCATTGCAACATAGTGCCGCCCGGCCAAACTTGATATATACCGCGACATATTGCAATGTGCCATATTATATTGCCGTTATAGTAATGAAACCATTGGAGGTGGTTGGGTAGCGCTCACAAGCCCATCTTTTGGTCAGTCAGTCACGATGTTTCCTTTTACCGCTTGTGACACCAGGATCCCTTGAAAGGTGTGCGAAGGTTAAACTTTCATTTAGGCCACTGGAATGTGTTGTCGCATGCTGGTATATCCTCTCTGATTGTTGACATCGGCGTTTCTTTTCACGATGGCCTCTGCGAACTGTATCCTTCATTGCAGTGCAGCATTGGTGGTTCAGTGGTAGAATTCGGGTTCGATTCCCGGCCAATGCATCCTTTTTCCTTTAATTGCCGTTCACGATGCCCGTGAATGCGTCCCTGTTGTCATGGTTGAAGGCCAATGCTCTGGATTGGGAAATATGTGTAGACAGAGATGAGAAATCAAATGACACACACAAATGGCTTACCTTTTGAAGCAAGCAAGGGTTTCGCCTCACTATGTTCTTGACATTCAAGGTAGGCCATATACCTTTGTGTGGACTGTAGTGTCCTGTACGCTAAATAATTCAATCTACATTATTCTGAGGCTATTGCTAGCTACACTCAGAATACAAAACAGGGTTGAGTTGGGTGGGTGGGTGGGTGGGTGGGTGGGGGGGGGGGTGGAAGGGAAGGATGAGAACCGCTCAACGCGTGTGCGTGCCTGCCTGCCGAGACATCAGAGCGAATGACGTCATCGCACCCGACGTGTTTCTTACTCCTCTACGTACGGAGCTTCGTCAGGGCAAATCAGTGGGACTAGCCAGCCTCGCAGCTAGATAAACGGATGTGTCTCGGTGGTTACCAGACTGCAACGTCTGGTTGACTCTTCCGGGGTTCCGCATGCAGGCAACTATTGTGGATACTTCCCTAATTCATCCAGGACAGCGACATTTTACCACCAGTCACTCGTGAAGTATTTCTCGCATAGATTCAAAGCGTGTATCGATAATACCGCGCATGGGAATTATCACCATTTAACTGACGGCTAGGTTAAAACATTTAAAACCATATAGCATGCGGTATCATCCCACGCTCAGTACCGGCAGGGAACAGTCACAGTTGGCACTGCTATCTTTATCATCTTTGAGCTGATGGTTGGTCGTTCAGATGACTTTCCTTAATCATTGCAACATAGTGCCGCCCGGCCAAACTTGATATATACCGCGACATATTGCAATGTGCCATATTATATTGCCGTTATAGTAATGAAACCATTGGAGGTGGTTGGGTAGCGCTCACAAGCCCATCTTTTGGTCAGTCAGTCACGATGTTTCCTTTTACCGCTTGTGACACCAGGATCCCTTGAAAGGTGTGCGAAGGTTAAACTTTCATTTAGGCCACTGGAATGTGTTGTCGCATGCTGGTATATCCTCTCTGATTGTTGACATCGGCGTTTCTTTTCACGATGGCCTCTGCGAACTGTATCCTTCATTGCAGTGCAGCATTGGTGGTTCAGTGGTAGAATTCTCGCCTGCCACGCGGGAGGCCCGGGTTCGATTCCCGGCCAATGCATCCTTTTTCCTTTAATTGCCGTTCACGATGCCCGTGAATGCGTCCCTGTTGTCATGGTTGAAGGCCAATGCTCTGGATTGGGAAATATGTGTAGACAGAGATGAGAAATCAAATGACACACACAAATGGCTTACCTTTTGAAGCAAGCAAGGGTTTCGCCTCACTATGTTCTTGACATTCAAGGTAGGCCATATACCTTTGTGTGGACTGTAGTGTCCTGTACGCTAAATAATTCAATCTACATTATTCTGAGGCTATTGCTAGCTACACTCAGAATACAAAACAGGGTTGAGTTGGGTGGGTGGGTGGGGGGGGGGGTGGAAGGGAAGGATGAGAACCGCTCAACGCGTGTGCGTGCCTGCCTGCCGAGACATCAGAGCGAATGACGTCATCGCACCCGACGTGTTTCTTACGCCTCTACGTACGGAGCTTCGTCAGGGCAAATCAGTGGGACTAGCCAGCCTCGCAGCTAGATAAACGGATGTGTCTCGGTGGTTACCAGACTGCAACGTCTGGTTGACTCTTCCGGGGTTCCGCATGCAGGCAACTATTGTGGATACTTCCCTAATTCATCCAGGACAGCGACATTTTACCACCAGTCACTCGTGAAGTATTTCTCGCATAGATTCAAAGCGTGTATCGATAATACCGCGCATGGGAATTATCACCATTTAACTGACGGCTAGGTTAAAACATTTAAAACCATATAGCATGCGGTATCATCCCACGCTCAGTACCGGCAGGGAACAGTCACAGTTGGCACTGCTATCTTTATCATCTTTGAGCTGATGGTTGGTCGTTCAGATGACTTTCCTTAATCATTGCAACATAGTGCCGCCCGGCCAAACTTGATATATACCGCGACATATTGCAATGTGCCATATTATATTGCCGTTATAGTAATGAAACCATTGGAGGTGGTTGGGTAGCGCTCACAAGCCCATCTTTTGGTCAGTCAGTCACGATGTTTCCTTTTACCGCTTGTGACACCAGGATCCCTTGAAAGGTGTGCGAAGGTTAAACTTTCATTTAGGCCACTGGAATGTGTTGTCGCATGCTGGTATATCCTCTCTGATTGTTGACATCGGCGTTTCTTTTCACGATGGCCTCTGCGAACTGTATCCTTCATTGCAGTGCAGCATTGGTGGTTCAGTGGTAGAATTCTCGCCTGCCACGCGGGAGGCCCGGGTTCGATTCCCGGCCAATGCATCCTTTTTCCTTTAATTGCCGTTCACGATGCCCGTGAATGCGTCCCTGTTGTCATGGTTGAAGGCCAATGCTCTGGATTGGGAAATATGTGTAGACAGAGATGAGAAATCAAATGACACACACAAATGGCTTACCTTTTGAAGCAAGCAAGGGTTTCGCCTCACTATGTTCTTGACATTCAAGGTAGGCCATATACCTTTGTGTGGACTGTAGTGTCCTGTACGCTAAATAATTCAATCTACATTATTCTGAGGCTATTGCTAGCTACACTCAGAATACAAAACAGGGTTGAGTTGGGTGGGTGGGTGGGTGGGTGGGTGGGTGGGTGGGGGGGGGGGTGGAAGGGAAGGATGAGAACCGCTCAACGCGTGTGCGTGCCTGCCTGCCGAGACATCAGAGCGAATGACGTCATCGCACCCGACGTGTTTCTTACTCCTCTACGTACGGAGCTTCGTCAGGGCAAATCAGTGGGACTAGCCAGCCTCGCAGCTAGATAAACGGATGTGTCTCGGTGGTTACCAGACTGCAACGTCTGGTTGACTCTTCCGGGGTTCCGCATGCAGGCAACTATTGTGGATACTTCCCTAATTCATCCAGGACAGCGACATTTTACCACCAGTCACTCGTGAAGTATTTCTCGCATAGATTCAAAGCGTGTATCGATAATACCGCGCATGGGAATTATCACCATTTAACTGACGGCTAGGTTAAAACATTTAAAACCATATAGCATGCGGTATCATCCCACGCTCAGTACCGGCAGGGAACAGTCACAGTTGGCACTGCTATCTTTATCATCTTTGAGCTGATGGTTGGTCGTTCAGATGACTTTCCTTAATCATTGCAACATAGTGCCGCCCGGCCAAACTTGATATATACCGCGACATATTGCAATGTGCCATATTATATTGCCGTTATAGTAATGAAACCATTGGAGGTGGTTGGGTAGCGCTCACAAGCCCATCTTTTGGTCAGTCAGTCACGATGTTTCCTTTTACCGCTTGTGACACCAGGATCCCTTGAAAGGTGTGCGAAGGTTAAACTTTCATTTAGGCCACTGGAATGTGTTGTCGCATGCTGGTATATCCTCTCTGATTGTTGACATCGGCGTTTCTTTTCACGATGGCCTCTGCGAACTGTATCCTTCATTGCAGTGCAGCATTGGTGGTTCAGTGGTAGAATTCTCGCCTGCCACGCGGGAGGCCCGGGTTCGATTCCCGGCCAATGCATCCTTTTTCCTTTAATTGCCGTTCACGATGCCCGTGAATGCGTCCCTGTTGTCATGGTTGAAGGCCAATGCTCTGGATTGGGAAATATGTGTAGACAGAGATGAGAAATCAAATGACACACACAAATGGCTTACCTTTTGAAGCAAGCAAGGGTTTCGCCTCACTATGTTCTTGACATTCAAGGTAGGCCATATACCTTTGTGTGGACTGTAGTGTCCTGTACGCTAAATAATTCAATCTACATTATTCTGAGGCTATTGCTAGCTACACTCAGAATACAAAACAGGGTTGAGTTGGGTGGGTGGGTGGGGGGGGGGGTGGAAGGGAAGGATGAGAACCGCTCAACGCGTGTGCGTGCCTGCCTGCCGAGACATCAGAGCGAATGACGTCATCGCACCCGACGTGTTTCTTACTCCTCTACGTACGGAGCTTCGTCAGGGCAAATCAGTGGGACTAGCCAGCCTCGCAGCTAGATAAACGGATGTGTCTCGGTGGTTACCAGACTGCAACGTCTGGTTGACTCTTCCGGGGTTCCGCATGCAGGCAACTATTGTGGATACTTCCCTAATTCATCCAGGACAGCGACATTTTACCACCAGTCACTCGTGAAGTATTTCTCGCATAGATTCAAAGCGTGTATCGATAATACCGCGCATGGGAATTATCACCATTTAACTGACGGCTAGGTTAAAACATTTAAAACCATATAGCATGCGGTATCATCCCACGCTCAGTACCGGCAGGGAACAGTCACAGTTGGCACTGCTATCTTTATCATCTTTGAGCTGATGGTTGGTCGTTCAGATGACTTTCCTTAATCATTGCAACATAGTGCCGCCCGGCCAAACTTGATATATACCGCGACATATTGCAATGTGCCATATTATATTGCCGTTATAGTAATGAAACCATTGGAGGTGGTTGGGTAGCGCTCACAAGCCCATCTTTTGGTCAGTCAGTCACGATGTTTCCTTTTACCGCTTGTGACACCAGGATCCCTTGAAAGGTGTGCGAAGGTTAAACTTTCATTTAGGCCACTGGAATGTGTTGTCGCATGCTGGTATATCCTCTCTGATTGTTGACATCGGCGTTTCTTTTCACGATGGCCTCTGCGAACTGTATCCTTCATTGCAGTGCAGCATTGGTGGTTCAGTGGTAGAATTCTCGCCTGCCACGCGGGAGGCCCGGGTTCGATTCCCGGCCAATGCATCCTTTTTCCTTTAATTGCCGTTCACGATGCCCGTGAATGCGTCCCTGTTGTCATGGTTGAAGGCCAATGCTCTGGATTGGGAAATATGTGTAGACAGAGATGAGAAATCAAATGACACACACAAATGGCTTACCTTTTGAAGCAAGCAAGGGTTTCGCCTCACTATGTTCTTGACATTCAAGGTAGGCCATATACCTTTGTGTGGACTGTAGTGTCCTGTACGCTAAATAATTCAATCTACATTATTCTGAGGCTATTGCTAGCTACACTCAGAATACAAAACAGGGTTGAGTTGGGTGGGTGGGGGGGGGGTGGGTGGAAGGGAAGGATGAGAACCGCTCAACGCGTGTGCGTGCCTGCCTGCCGAGACATCAGAGCGAATGACGTCATCGCACCCGACGTGTTTCTTACTCCTCTACGTACGGAGCTTCGTCAGGGCAAATCAGTGGGACTAGCCAGCCTCGCAGCTAGATAAACGGATGTGTCTCGGTGGTTACCAGACTGCAACGTCTGGTTGACTCTTCCGGGGTTCCGCATGCAGGCAACTATTGTGGATACTTCCCTAATTCATCCAGGACAGCGACATTTTACCACCAGTCACTCGTGAAGTATTTCTCGCATAGATTCAAAGCGTGTATCGATAATACCGCGCATGGGAATTATCACCATTTAACTGACGGCTAGGTTAAAACATTTAAAACCATATAGCATGCGGTATCATCCCACGCTCAGTACCGGCAGGGAACAGTCACAGTTGGCACTGCTATCTTTATCATCTTTGAGCTGATGGTTGGTCGTTCAGATGACTTTCCTTAATCATTGCAACATAGTGCCGCCCGGCCAAACTTGATATATACCGCGACATATTGCAATGTGCCATATTATATTGCCGTTATAGTAATGAAACCATTGGAGGTGGTTGGGTAGCGCTCACAAGCCCATCTTTTGGTCAGTCAGTCACGATGTTTCCTTTTACCGCTTGTGACACCAGGATCCCTTGAAAGGTGTGCGAAGGTTAAACTTTCATTTAGGCCACTGGAATGTGTTGTCGCATGCTGGTATATCCTCTCTGATTGTTGACATCGGCGTTTCTTTTCACGATGGCCTCTGCGAACTGTATCCTTCATTGCAGTGCAGCATTGGTGGTTCAGTGGTAGAATTCTCGCCTGCCACGCGGGAGGCCCGGGTTCGATTCCCGGCCAATGCATCCTTTTTCCTTTAATTGCCGTTCACGATGCCCGTGAATGCGTCCCTGTTGTCATGGTTGAAGGCCAATGCTCTGGATTGGGAAATATGTGTAGACAGAGATGAGAAATCAAATGACACACACAAATGGCTTACCTTTTGAAGCAAGCAAGGGTTTCGCCTCACTATGTTCTTGACATTCAAGGTAGGCCATATACCTTTGTGTGGACTGTAGTGTCCTGTACGCTAAATAATTCAATCTACATTATTCTGAGGCTATTGCTAGCTACACTCAGAATACAAAACAGGGTTGAGTTGGGTGGGTGGGGGGGGGGTGGGTGGGGGGGGGTGGAAGGGAAGGATGAGAACCGCTCAACGCGTGTGCGTGCCTGCCTGCCGAGACATCAGAGCGAATGACGTCATCGCACCCGACGTGTTTCTTACTCCTCTACGTACGGAGCTTCGTCAGGGCAAATCAGTGGGACTAGCCAGCCTCGCAGCTAGATAAACGGATGTGTCTCGGTGGTTACCAGACTGCAACGTCTGGTTGACTCTTCCGGGGTTCCGCATGCAGGCAACTATTGTGGATACTTCCCTAATTCATCCAGGACAGCGACATTTTACCACCAGTCACTCGTGAAGTATTTCTCGCATAGATTCAAAGCGTGTATCGATAATACCGCGCATGGGAATTATCACCATTTAACTGACGGCTAGGTTAAAACATTTAAAACCATATAGCATGCGGTATCATCCCACGCTCAGTACCGGCAGGGAACAGTCACAGTTGGCACTGCTATCTTTATCATCTTTGAGCTGATGGTTGGTCGTTCAGATGACTTTCCTTAATCATTGCAACATAGTGCCGCCCGGCCAAACTTGATATATACCGCGACATATTGCAATGTGCCATATTATATTGCCGTTATAGTAATGAAACCATTGGAGGTGGTTGGGTAGCGCTCACAAGCCCATCTTTTGGTCAGTCAGTCACGATGTTTCCTTTTACCGCTTGTGACACCAGGATCCCTTGAAAGGTGTGCGAAGGTTAAACTTTCATTTAGGCCACTGGAATGTGTTGTCGCATGCTGGTATATCCTCTCTGATTGTTGACATCGGCGTTTCTTTTCACGATGGCCTCTGCGAACTGTATCCTTCATTGCAGTGCAGCATTGGTGGTTCAGTGGTAGAATTCTCGCCTGCCACGCGGGAGGCCCGGGTTCGATTCCCGGCCAATGCATCCTTTTTCCTTTAATTGCCGTTCACGATGCCCGTGAATGCGTCCCTGTTGTCATGGTTGAAGGCCAATGCTCTGGATTGGGAAATATGTGTAGACAGAGATGAGAAATCAAATGACACACACAAATGGCTTACCTTTTGAAGCAAGCAAGGGTTTCGCCTCACTATGTTCTTGACATTCAAGGTAGGCCATATACCTTTGTGTGGACTGTATTATATTGCCGTTATAGTAATGAAACCATTGGAGGTGGTTGGGTAGCGCTCACAAGCCCATCTTTTGGTCAGTCAGTCACGATGTTTCCTTTTACCGCTTGTGACACCAGGATCCCTTGAAAGGTGTGCGAAGGTTAAACTTTCATTTAGGCCACTGGAATGTGTTGTCGCATGCTGGTATATCCTCTCTGATTGTTGACATCGGCGTTTCTTTTCACGATGGCCTCTGCGAACTGTATCCTTCATTGCAGTGCAGCATTGGTGGTTCAGTGGTAGAATTCTCGCCTGCCACGCGGGAGGCCCGGGTTCGATTCCCGGCCAATGCATCCTTTTTCCTTTAATTGCCGTTCACGATGCCCGTGAATGCGTCCCTGTTGTCATGGTTGAAGGCCAATGCTCTGGATTGGGAAATATGTGTAGACAGAGATGAGAAATCAAATGACACACACAAATGGCTTACCTTTTGAAGCAAGCAAGGGTTTCGCCTCACTATGTTCTTGACATTCAAGGTAGGCCATATACCTTTGTGTGGACTGTAGTGTCCTGTACGCTAAATAATTCAATCTACATTATTCTGAGGCTATTGCTAGCTACACTCAGAATACAAAACAGGGTTGAGTTGGGTGGGTGGGG
Organism: Ascaphus truei; assembly: GCF_040206685.1. Classification (NCBI taxonomy): domain Eukaryota; kingdom Metazoa; phylum Chordata; class Amphibia; order Anura; family Ascaphidae; genus Ascaphus; species Ascaphus truei. Next base: position 230,794 of record NW_027456868.1, read on the forward strand.
GGGGGGTGGGTGGAAGGGAAGGATGAGAACCGCTCAACGCGTGTGCGTGCCTGCCTGCCGAGACATCAGAGCGAATGACGTCATCGCACCCGACGTGTTTCTTACTCCTCTACGTACGGAGCTTCGTCAGGGCAAATCAGTGGGACTAGCCAGCCTCGCAGCTAGATAAACGGATGTGTCTCGGTGGTTACCAGACTGCAACGTCTGGTTGACTCTTCCGGGGTTCCGCATGCAGGCAACTATTGTGGATACTTCCCTAATTCATCCAGGACAGCGACATTTTACCACCAGTCACTCGTGAAGTATTTCTCGCATAGATTCAAAGCGTGTATCGATAATACCGCGCATGGGAATTATCACCATTTAACTGACGGCTAGGTTAAAACATTTAAAACCATATAGCATGCGGTATCATCCCACGCTCAGTACCGGCAGGGAACAGTCACAGTTGGCACTGCTATCTTTATCATCTTTGAGCTGATGGTTGGTCGTTCAGATGACTTTCCTTAATCATTGCAACATAGTGCCGCCCGGCCAAACTTGATATATACCGCGACATATTGCAATGTGCCATATTATATTGCCGTTATAGTAATGAAACCATTGGAGGTGGTTGGGTAGCGCTCACAAGCCCATCTTTTGGTCAGTCAGTCACGATGTTTCCTTTTACCGCTTGTGACACCAGGATCCCTTGAAAGGTGTGCGAAGGTTAAACTTTCATTTAGGCCACTGGAATGTGTTGTCGCATGCTGGTATATCCTCTCTGATTGTTGACATCGGCGTTTCTTTTCACGATGGCCTCTGCGAACTGTATCCTTCATTGCAGTGCAGCATTGGTGGTTCAGTGGTAGAATTCGGGTTCGATTCCCGGCCAATGCATCCTTTTTCCTTTAATTGCCGTTCACGATGCCCGTGAATGCGTCCCTGTTGTCATGGTTGAAGGCCAATGCTCTGGATTGGGAAATATGTGTAGACAGAGATGAGAAATCAAATGACACACACAAATGGCTTACCTTTTGAAGCAAGCAAGGGTTTCGCCTCACTATGTTCTTGACATTCAAGGTAGGCCATATACCTTTGTGTGGACTGTAGTGTCCTGTACGCTAAATAATTCAATCTACATTATTCTGAGGCTATTGCTAGCTACACTCAGAATACAAAACAGGGTTGAGTTGGGTGGGTGGGGGGGGGGTGGGTGGAAGGGAAGGATGAGAACCGCTCAACGCGTGTGCGTGCCTGCCTGCCGAGACATCAGAGCGAATGACGTCATCGCACCCGACGTGTTTCTTACTCCTCTACGTACGGAGCTTCGTCAGGGCAAATCAGTGGGACTAGCCAGCCTCGCAGCTAGATAAACGGATGTGTCTCGGTGGTTACCAGACTGCAACGTCTGGTTGACTCTTCCGGGGTTCCGCATGCAGGCAACTATTGTGGATACTTCCCTAATTCATCCAGGACAGCGACATTTTACCACCAGTCACTCGTGAAGTATTTCTCGCATAGATTCAAAGCGTGTATCGATAATACCGCGCATGGGAATTATCACCATTTAACTGACGGCTAGGTTAAAACATTTAAAACCATATAGCATGCGGTATCATCCCACGCTCAGTACCGGCAGGGAACAGTCACAGTTGGCACTGCTATCTTTATCATCTTTGAGCTGATGGTTGGTCGTTCAGATGACTTTCCTTAATCATTGCAACATAGTGCCGCCCGGCCAAACTTGATATATACCGCGACATATTGCAATGTGCCATATTATATTGCCGTTATAGTAATGAAACCATTGGAGGTGGTTGGGTAGCGCTCACAAGCCCATCTTTTGGTCAGTCAGTCACGATGTTTCCTTTTACCGCTTGTGACACCAGGATCCCTTGAAAGGTGTGCGAAGGTTAAACTTTCATTTAGGCCACTGGAATGTGTTGTCGCATGCTGGTATATCCTCTCTGATTGTTGACATCGGCGTTTCTTTTCACGATGGCCTCTGCGAACTGTATCCTTCATTGCAGTGCAGCATTGGTGGTTCAGTGGTAGAATTCGGGTTCGATTCCCGGCCAATGCATCCTTTTTCCTTTAATTGCCGTTCACGATGCCCGTGAATGCGTCCCTGTTGTCATGGTTGAAGGCCAATGCTCTGGATTGGGAAATATGTGTAGACAGAGATGAGAAATCAAATGACACACACAAATGGCTTACCTTTTGAAGCAAGCAAGGGTTTCGCCTCACTATGTTCTTGACATTCAAGGTAGGCCATATACCTTTGTGTGGACTGTAGTGTCCTGTACGCTAAATAATTCAATCTACATTATTCTGAGGCTATTGCTAGCTACACTCAGAATACAAAACAGGGTTGAGTTGGGTGGGTGGGTGGGGGGGGGGGTGGAAGGGAAGGATGAGAACCGCTCAACGCGTGTGCGTGCCTGCCTGCCGAGACATCAGAGCGAATGACGTCATCGCACCCGACGTGTTTCTTACTCCTCTACGTACGGAGCTTCGTCAGGGCAAATCAGTGGGACTAGCCAGCCTCGCAGCTAGATAAACGGATGTGTCTCGGTGGTTACCAGACTGCAACGTCTGGTTGACTCTTCCGGGGTTCCGCATGCAGGCAACTATTGTGGATACTTCCCTAATTCATCCAGGACAGCGACATTTTACCACCAGTCACTCGTGAAGTATTTCTCGCATAGATTCAAAGCGTGTATCGATAATACCGCGCATGGGAATTATCACCATTTAACTGACGGCTAGGTTAAAACATTTAAAACCATATAGCATGCGGTATCATCCCACGCTCAGTACCGGCAGGGAACAGTCACAGTTGGCACTGCTATCTTTATCATCTTTGAGCTGATGGTTGGTCGTTCAGATGACTTTCCTTAATCATTGCAACATAGTGCCGCCCGGCCAAACTTGATATATACCGCGACATATTGCAATGTGCCATATTATATTGCCGTTATAGTAATGAAACCATTGGAGGTGGTTGGGTAGCGCTCACAAGCCCATCTTTTGGTCAGTCAGTCACGATGTTTCCTTTTACCGCTTGTGACACCAGGATCCCTTGAAAGGTGTGCGAAGGTTAAACTTTCATTTAGGCCACTGGAATGTGTTGTCGCATGCTGGTATATCCTCTCTGATTGTTGACATCGGCGTTTCTTTTCACGATGGCCTCTGCGAACTGTATCCTTCATTGCAGTGCAGCATTGGTGGTTCAGTGGTAGAATTCGGGTTCGATTCCCGGCCAATGCATCCTTTTTCCTTTAATTGCCGTTCACGATGCCCGTGAATGCGTCCCTGTTGTCATGGTTGAAGGCCAATGCTCTGGATTGGGAAATATGTGTAGACAGAGATGAGAAATCAAATGACACACACAAATGGCTTACCTTTTGAAGCAAGCAAGGGTTTCGCCTCACTATGTTCTTGACATTCAAGGTAGGCCATATACCTTTGTGTGGACTGTAGTGTCCTGTACGCTAAATAATTCAATCTACATTATTCTGAGGCTATTGCTAGCTACACTCAGAATACAAAACAGGGTTGAGTTGGGTGGGTGGGTGGGGGGGGGGGTGGAAGGGAAGGATGAGAACCGCTCAACGCGTGTGCGTGCCTGCCTGCCGAGACATCAGAGCGAATGACGTCATCGCACCCGACGTGTTTCTTACTCCTCTACGTACGGAGCTTCGTCAGGGCAAATCAGTGGGACTAGCCAGCCTCGCAGCTAGATAAACGGATGTGTCTCGGTGGTTACCAGACTGCAACGTCTGGTTGACTCTTCCGGGGTTCCGCATGCAGGCAACTATTGTGGATACTTCCCTAATTCATCCAGGACAGCGACATTTTACCACCAGTCACTCGTGAAGTATTTCTCGCATAGATTCAAAGCGTGTATCGATAATACCGCGCATGGGAATTATCACCATTTAACTGACGGCTAGGTTAAAACATTTAAAACCATATAGCATGCGGTATCATCCCACGCTCAGTACCGGCAGGGAACAGTCACAGTTGGCACTGCTATCTTTATCATCTTTGAGCTGATGGTTGGTCGTTCAGATGACTTTCCTTAATCATTGCAACATAGTGCCGCCCGGCCAAACTTGATATATACCGCGACATATTGCAATGTGCCATATTATATTGCCGTTATAGTAATGAAACCATTGGAGGTGGTTGGGTAGCGCTCACAAGCCCATCTTTTGGTCAGTCAGTCACGATGTTTCCTTTTACCGCTTGTGACACCAGGATCCCTTGAAAGGTGTGCGAAGGTTAAACTTTCATTTAGGCCACTGGAATGTGTTGTCGCATGCTGGTATATCCTCTCTGATTGTTGACATCGGCGTTTCTTTTCACGATGGCCTCTGCGAACTGTATCCTTCATTGCAGTGCAGCATTGGTGGTTCAGTGGTAGAATTCTCGCCTGCCACGCGGGAGGCCCGGGTTCGATTCCCGGCCAATGCATCCTTTTTCCTTTAATTGCCGTTCACGATGCCCGTGAATGCGTCCCTGTTGTCATGGTTGAAGGCCAATGCTCTGGATTGGGAAATATGTGTAGACAGAGATGAGAAATCAAATGACACACACAAATGGCTTACCTTTTGAAGCAAGCAAGGGTTTCGCCTCACTATGTTCTTGACATTCAAGGTAGGCCATATACCTTTGTGTGGACTGTAGTGTCCTGTACGCTAAATAATTCAATCTACATTATTCTGAGGCTATTGCTAGCTACACTCAGAATACAAAACAGGGTTGAGTTGGGTGGGTGGGGGGGGGGTGGGTGGAAGGGAAGGATGAGAACCGCTCAACGCGTGTGCGTGCCTGCCTGCCGAGACATCAGAGCGAATGACGTCATCGCACCCGACGTGTTTCTTACTCCTCTACGTACGGAGCTTCGTCAGGGCAAATCAGTGGGACTAGCCAGCCTCGCAGCTAGATAAACGGATGTGTCTCGGTGGTTACCAGACTGCAACGTCTGGTTGACTCTTCCGGGGTTCCGCATGCAGGCAACTATTGTGGATACTTCCCTAATTCATCCAGGACAGCGACATTTTACCACCAGTCACTCGTGAAGTATTTCTCGCATAGATTCAAAGCGTGTATCGATAATACCGCGCATGGGAATTATCACCATTTAACTGACGGCTAGGTTAAAACATTTAAAACCATATAGCATGCGGTATCATCCCACGCTCAGTACCGGCAGGGAACAGTCACAGTTGGCACTGCTATCTTTATCATCTTTGAGCTGATGGTTGGTCGTTCAGATGACTTTCCTTAATCATTGCAACATAGTGCCGCCCGGCCAAACTTGATATATACCGCGACATATTGCAATGTGCCATATTATATTGCCGTTATAGTAATGAAACCATTGGAGGTGGTTGGGTAGCGCTCACAAGCCCATCTTTTGGTCAGTCAGTCACGATGTTTCCTTTTACCGCTTGTGACACCAGGATCCCTTGAAAGGTGTGCGAAGGTTAAACTTTCATTTAGGCCACTGGAATGTGTTGTCGCATGCTGGTATATCCTCTCTGATTGTTGACATCGGCGTTTCTTTTCACGATGGCCTCTGCGAACTGTATCCTTCATTGCAGTGCAGCATTGGTGGTTCAGTGGTAGAATTCGGGTTCGATTCCCGGCCAATGCATCCTTTTTCCTTTAATTGCCGTTCACGATGCCCGTGAATGCGTCCCTGTTGTCATGGTTGAAGGCCAATGCTCTGGATTGGGAAATATGTGTAGACAGAGATGAGAAATCAAATGACACACACAAATGGCTTACCTTTTGAAGCAAGCAAGGGTTTCGCCTCACTATGTTCTTGACATTCAAGGTAGGCCATATACCTTTGTGTGGACTGTAGTGTCCTGTACGCTAAATAATTCAATCTACATTATTCTGAGGCTATTGCTAGCTACACTCAGAATACAAAACAGGGTTGAGTTGGGTGGGTGGGTGGGGGGGGGGGTGGAAGGGAAGGATGAGAACCGCTCAACGCGTGTGCGTGCCTGCCTGCCGAGACATCAGAGCGAATGACGTCATCGCACCCGACGTGTTTCTTACTCCTCTACGTACGGAGCTTCGTCAGGGCAAATCAGTGGGACTAGCCAGCCTCGCAGCTAGATAAACGGATGTGTCTCGGTGGTTACCAGACTGCAACGTCTGGTTGACTCTTCCGGGGTTCCGCATGCAGGCAACTATTGTGGATACTTCCCTAATTCATCCAGGACAGCGACATTTTACCACCAGTCACTCGTGAAGTATTTCTCGCATAGATTCAAAGCGTGTATCGATAATACCGCGCATGGGAATTATCACCATTTAACTGACGGCTAGGTTAAAACATTTAAAACCATATAGCATGCGGTATCATCCCACGCTCAGTACCGGCAGGGAACAGTCACAGTTGGCACTGCTATCTTTATCATCTTTGAGCTGATGGTTGGTCGTTCAGATGACTTTCCTTAATCATTGCAACATAGTGCCGCCCGGCCAAACTTGATATATACCGCGACATATTGCAATGTGCCATATTATATTGCCGTTATAGTAATGAAACCATTGGAGGTGGTTGGGTAGCGCTCACAAGCCCATCTTTTGGTCAGTCAGTCACGATGTTTCCTTTTACCGCTTGTGACACCAGGATCCCTTGAAAGGTGTGCGAAGGTTAAACTTTCATTTAGGCCACTGGAATGTGTTGTCGCATGCTGGTATATCCTCTCTGATTGTTGACATCGGCGTTTCTTTTCACGATGGCCTCTGCGAACTGTATCCTTCATTGCAGTGCAGCATTGGTGGTTCAGTGGTAGAATTCGGGTTCGATTCCCGGCCAATGCATCCTTTTTCCTTTAATTGCCGTTCACGATGCCCGTGAATGCGTCCCTGTTGTCATGGTTGAAGGCCAATGCTCTGGATTGGGAAATATGTGTAGACAGAGATGAGAAATCAAATGACACACACAAATGGCTTACCTTTTGAAGCAAGCAAGGGTTTCGCCTCACTATGTTCTTGACATTCAAGGTAGGCCATATACCTTTGTGTGGACTGTAGTGTCCTGTACGCTAAATAATTCAATCTACATTATTCTGAGGCTATTGCTAGCTACACTCAGAATACAAAACAGGGTTGAGTTGGGTGGGTGGGGGGGGGGTGGGTGGAAGGGAAGGATGAGAACCGCTCAACGCGTGTGCGTGCCTGCCTGCCGAGACATCAGAGCGAATGACGTCATCGCACCCGACGTGTTTCTTACTCCTCTACGTACGGAGCTTCGTCAGGGCAAATCAGTGGGACTAGCCAGCCTCGCAGCTAGATAAACGGATGTGTCTCGGTGGTTACCAGACTGCAACGTCTGGTTGACTCTTCCGGGGTTCCGCATGCAGGCAACTATTGTGGATACTTCCCTAATTCATCCAGGACAGCGACATTTTACCACCAGTCACTCGTGAAGTATTTCTCGCATAGATTCAAAGCGTGTATCGATAATACCGCGCATGGGAATTATCACCATTTAACTGACGGCTAGGTTAAAACATTTAAAACCATATAGCATGCGGTATCATCCCACGCTCAGTACCGGCAGGGAACAGTCACAGTTGGCACTGCTATCTTTATCATCTTTGAGCTGATGGTTGGTCGTTCAGATGACTTTCCTTAATCATTGCAACATAGTGCCGCCCGGCCAAACTTGATATATACCGCGACATATTGCAATGTGCCATATTATATTGCCGTTATAGTAATGAAACCATTGGAGGTGGTTGGGTAGCGCTCACAAGCCCATCTTTTGGTCAGTCAGTCACGATGTTTCCTTTTACCGCTTGTGACACCAGGATCCCTTGAAAGGTGTGCGAAGGTTAAACTTTCATTTAGGCCACTGGAATGTGTTGTCGCATGCTGGTATATCCTCTCTGATTGTTGACATCGGCGTTTCTTTTCACGATGGCCTCTGCGAACTGTATCCTTCATTGCAGTGCAGCATTGGTGGTTCAGTGGTAGAATTCGGGTTCGATTCCCGGCCAATGCATCCTTTTTCCTTTAATTGCCGTTCACGATGCCCGTGAATGCGTCCCTGTTGTCATGGTTGAAGGCCAATGCTCTGGATTGGGAAATATGTGTAGACAGAGATGAGAAATCAAATGACACACACAAATGGCTTACCTTTTGAAGCAAGCAAGGGTTTCGCCTCACTATGTTCTTGACATTCAAGGTAGGCCATATACCTTTGTGTGGACTGTAGTGTCCTGTACGCTAAATAATTCAATCTACATTATTCTGAGGCTATTGCTAGCTACACTCAGAATACAAAACAGGGTTGAGTTGGGTGGGTGGGTGGGGGGGGGGGTGGAAGGGAAGGATGAGAACCGCTCAACGCGTGTGCGTGCCTGCCTGCCGAGACATCAGAGCGAATGACGTCATCGCACCCGACGTGTTTCTTACTCCTCTACGTACGGAGCTTCGTCAGGGCAAATCAGTGGGACTAGCCAGCCTCGCAGCTAGATAAACGGATGTGTCTCGGTGGTTACCAGACTGCAACGTCTGGTTGACTCTTCCGGGGTTCCGCATGCAGGCAACTATTGTGGATACTTCCCTAATTCATCCAGGACAGCGACATTTTACCACCAGTCACTCGTGAAGTATTTCTCGCATAGATTCAAAGCGTGTATCGATAATACCGCGCATGGGAATTATCACCATTTAACTGACGGCTAGGTTAAAACATTTAAAACCATATAGCATGCGGTATCATCCCACGCTCAGTACCGGCAGGGAACAGTCACAGTTGGCACTGCTATCTTTATCATCTTTGAGCTGATGGTTGGTCGTTCAGATGACTTTCCTTAATCATTGCAACATAGTGCCGCCCGGCCAAACTTGATATATACCGCGACATATTGCAATGTGCCATATTATATTGCCGTTATAGTAATGAAACCATTGGAGGTGGTTGGGTAGCGCTCACAAGCCCATCTTTTGGTCAGTCAGTCACGATGTTTCCTTTTACCGCTTGTGACACCAGGATCCCTTGAAAGGTGTGCGAAGGTTAAACTTTCATTTAGGCCACTGGAATGTGTTGTCGCATGCTGGTATATCCTCTCTGATTGTTGACATCGGCGTTTCTTTTCACGATGGCCTCTGCGAACTGTATCCTTCATTGCAGTGCAGCATTGGTGGTTCAGTGGTAGAATTCGGGTTCGATTCCCGGCCAATGCATCCTTTTTCCTTTAATTGCCGTTCACGATGCCCGTGAATGCGTCCCTGTTGTCATGGTTGAAGGCCAATGCTCTGGATTGGGAAATATGTGTAGACAGAGATGAGAAATCAAATGACACACACAAATGGCTTACCTTTTGAAGCAAGCAAGGGTTTCGCCTCACTATGTTCTTGACATTCAAGGTAGGCCATATACCTTTGTGTGGACTGTAGTGTCCTGTACGCTAAATAATTCAATCTACATTATTCTGAGGCTATTGCTAGCTACACTCAGAATACAAAACAGGGTTGAGTTGGGTGGGTGGGTGGGGGGGGGGGTGGAAGGGAAGGATGAGAACCGCTCAACGCGTGTGCGTGCCTGCCTGCCGAGACATCAGAGCGAATGACGTCATCGCACCCGACGTGTTTCTTACTCCTCTACGTACGGAGCTTCGTCAGGGCAAATCAGTGGGACTAGCCAGCCTCGCAGCTAGATAAACGGATGTGTCTCGGTGGTTACCAGACTGCAACGTCTGGTTGACTCTTCCGGGGTTCCGCATGCAGGCAACTATTGTGGATACTTCCCTAATTCATCCAGGACAGCGACATTTTACCACCAGTCACTCGTGAAGTATTTCTCGCATAGATTCAAAGCGTGTATCGATAATACCGCGCATGGGAATTATCACCATTTAACTGACGGCTAGGTTAAAACATTTAAAACCATATAGCATGCGGTATCATCCCACGCTCAGTACCGGCAGGGAACAGTCACAGTTGGCACTGCTATCTTTATCATCTTTGAGCTGATGGTTGGTCGTTCAGATGACTTTCCTTAATCATTGCAACATAGTGCCGCCCGGCCAAACTTGATATATACCGCGACATATTGCAATGTGCCATATTATATTGCCGTTATAGTAATGAAACCATTGGAGGTGGTTGGGTAGCGCTCACAAGCCCATCTTTTGGTCAGTCAGTCACGATGTTTCCTTTTACCGCTTGTGACACCAGGATCCCTTGAAAGGTGTGCGAAGGTTAAACTTTCATTTAGGCCACTGGAATGTGTTGTCGCATGCTGGTATATCCTCTCTGATTGTTGACATCGGCGTTTCTTTTCACGATGGCCTCTGCGAACTGTATCCTTCATTGCAGTGCAGCATTGGTGGTTCAGTGGTAGAATTCTCGCCTGCCACGCGGGAGGCCCGGGTTCGATTCCCGGCCAATGCATCCTTTTTCCTTTAATTGCCGTTCACGATGCCCGTGAATGCGTCCCTGTTGTCATGGTTGAAGGCCAATGCTCTGGATTGGGAAATATGTGTAGACAGAGATGAGAAATCAAATGACACACACAAATGGCTTACCTTTTGAAGCAAGCAAGGGTTTCGCCTCACTATGTTCTTGACATTCAAGGTAGGCCATATACCTTTGTGTGGACTGTAGTGTCCTGTACGCTAAATAATTCAATCTACATTATTCTGAGGCTATTGCTAGCTACACTCAGAATACAAAACAGGGTTGAGTTGGGTGGGTGGGGGGGGGGTGGGTGGAAGGGAAGGATGAGAACCGCTCAACGCGTGTGCGTGCCTGCCTGCCGAGACATCAGAGCGAATGACGTCATCGCACCCGACGTGTTTCTTACTCCTCTACGTACGGAGCTTCGTCAGGGCAAATCAGTGGGACTAGCCAGCCTCGCAGCTAGATAAACGGATGTGTCTCGGTGGTTACCAGACTGCAACGTCTGGTTGACTCTTCCGGGGTTCCGCATGCAGGCAACTATTGTGGATACTTCCCTAATTCATCCAGGACAGCGACATTTTACCACCAGTCACTCGTGAAGTATTTCTCGCATAGATTCAAAGCGTGTATCGATAATACCGCGCATGGGAATTATCACCATTTAACTGACGGCTAGGTTAAAACATTTAAAACCATATAGCATGCGGTATCATCCCACGCTCAGTACCGGCAGGGAACAGTCACAGTTGGCACTGCTATCTTTATCATCTTTGAGCTGATGGTTGGTCGTTCAGATGACTTTCCTTAATCATTGCAACATAGTGCCGCCCGGCCAAACTTGATATATACCGCGACATATTGCAATGTGCCATATTATATTGCCGTTATAGTAATGAAACCATTGGAGGTGGTTGGGTAGCGCTCACAAGCCCATCTTTTGGTCAGTCAGTCACGATGTTTCCTTTTACCGCTTGTGACACCAGGATCCCTTGAAAGGTGTGCGAAGGTTAAACTTTCATTTAGGCCACTGGAATGTGTTGTCGCATGCTGGTATATCCTCTCTGATTGTTGACATCGGCGTTTCTTTTCACGATGGCCTCTGCGAACTGTATCCTTCATTGCAGTGCAGCATTGGTGGTTCAGTGGTAGAATTCTCGCCTGCCACGCGGGAGGCCCGGGTTCGATTCCCGGCCAATGCATCCTTTTTCCTTTAATTGCCGTTCACGATGCCCGTGAATGCGTCCCTGTTGTCATGGTTGAAGGCCAATGCTCTGGATTGGGAAATATGTGTAGACAGAGATGAGAAATCAAATGACACACACAAATGGCTTACCTTTTGAAGCAAGCAAGGGTTTCGCCTCACTATGTTCTTGACATTCAAGGTAGGCCATATACCTTTGTGTGGACTGTAGTGTCCTGTACGCTAAATAATTCAATCTACATTATTCTGAGGCTATTGCTAGCTACACTCAGAATACAAAACAGGGTTGAGTTGGGTGGGTGGGGGGGGGGTGGGTGGAAGGGAAGGATGAGAACCGCTCAACGCGTGTGCGTGCCTGCCTGCCGAGACATCAGAGCGAATGACGTCATCGCACCCGACGTGTTTCTTACTCCTCTACGTACGGAGCTTCGTCAGGGCAAATCAGTGGGACTAGCCAGCCTCGCAGCTAGATAAACGGATGTGTCTCGGTGGTTACCAGACTGCAACGTCTGGTTGACTCTTCCGGGGTTCCGCATGCAGGCAACTATTGTGGATACTTCCCTAATTCATCCAGGACAGCGACATTTTACCACCAGTCACTCGTGAAGTATTTCTCGCATAGATTCAAAGCGTGTATCGATAATACCGCGCATGGGAATTATCACCATTTAACTGACGGCTAGGTTAAAACATTTAAAACCATATAGCATGCGGTATCATCCCACGCTCAGTACCGGCAGGGAACAGTCACAGTTGGCACTGCTATCTTTATCATCTTTGAGCTGATGGTTGGTCGTTCAGATGACTTTCCTTAATCATTGCAACATAGTGCCGCCCGGCCAAACTTGATATATACCGCGACATATTGCAATGTGCCATATTATATTGCCGTTATAGTAATGAAACCATTGGAGGTGGTTGGGTAGCGCTCACAAGCCCATCTTTTGGTCAGTCAGTCACGATGTTTCCTTTTACCGCTTGTGACACCAGGATCCCTTGAAAGGTGTGCGAAGGTTAAACTTTCATTTAGGCCACTGGAATGTGTTGTCGCATGCTGGTATATCCTCTCTGATTGTTGACATCGGCGTTTCTTTTCACGATGGCCTCTGCGAACTGTATCCTTCATTGCAGTGCAGCATTGGTGGTTCAGTGGTAGAATTCTCGCCTGCCACGCGGGAGGCCCGGGTTCGATTCCCGGCCAATGCATCCTTTTTCCTTTAATTGCCGTTCACGATGCCCGTGAATGCGTCCCTGTTGTCATGGTTGAAGGCCAATGCTCTGGATTGGGAAATATGTGTAGACAGAGATGAGAAATCAAATGACACACACAAATGGCTTACCTTTTGAAGCAAGCAAGGGTTTCGCCTCACTATGTTCTTGACATTCAAGGTAGGCCATATACCTTTGTGTGGACTGTAGTGTCCTGTACGCTAAATAATTCAATCTACATTATTCTGAGGCTATTGCTAGCTACACTCAGAATACAAAACAGGGTTGAGTTGGGTGGGTGGGGGGGGGGTGGGTGGAAGGGAAGGATGAGAACCGCTCAACGCGTGTGCGTGCCTGCCTGCCGAGACATCAGAGCGAATGACGTCATCGCACCCGACGTGTTTCTTACTCCTCTACGTACGGAGCTTCGTCAGGGCAAATCAGTGGGACTAGCCAGCCTCGCAGCTAGATAAACGGATGTGTCTCGGTGGTTACCAGACTGCAACGTCTGGTTGACTCTTCCGGGGTTCCGCATGCAGGCAACTATTGTGGATACTTCCCTAATTCATCCAGGACAGCGACATTTTACCACCAGTCACTCGTGAAGTATTTCTCGCATAGATTCAAAGCGTGTATCGATAATACCGCGCATGGGAATTATCACCATTTAACTGACGGCTAGGTTAAAACATTTAAAACCATATAGCATGCGGTATCATCCCACGCTCAGTACCGGCAGGGAACAGTCACAGTTGGCACTGCTATCTTTATCATCTTTGAGCTGATGGTTGGTCGTTCAGATGACTTTCCTTAATCATTGCAACATAGTGCCGCCCGGCCAAACTTGATATATACCGCGACATATTGCAATGTGCCATATTATATTGCCGTTATAGTAATGAAACCATTGGAGGTGGTTGGGTAGCGCTCACAAGCCCATCTTTTGGTCAGTCAGTCACGATGTTTCCTTTTACCGCTTGTGACACCAGGATCCCTTGAAAGGTGTGCGAAGGTTAAACTTTCATTTAGGCCACTGGAATGTGTTGTCGCATGCTGGTATATCCTCTCTGATTGTTGACATCGGCGTTTCTTTTCACGATGGCCTCTGCGAACTGTATCCTTCATTGCAGTGCAGCATTGGTGGTTCAGTGGTAGAATTCGGGTTCGATTCCCGGCCAATGCATCCTTTTTCCTTTAATTGCCGTTCACGATGCCCGTGAATGCGTCCCTGTTGTCATGGTTGAAGGCCAATGCTCTGGATTGGGAAATATGTGTAGACAGAGATGAGAAATCAAATGACACACACAAATGGCTTACCTTTTGAAGCAAGCAAGGGTTTCGCCTCACTATGTTCTTGACATTCAAGGTAGGCCATATACCTTTGTGTGGACTGTAGTGTCCTGTACGCTAAATAATTCAATCTACATTATTCTGAGGCTATTGCTAGCTACACTCAGAATACAAAACAGGGTTGAGTTGGGTGGGTGGGGGGGGGGTGGGTGGAAGGGAAGGATGAGAACCGCTCAACGCGTGTGCGTGCCTGCCTGCCGAGACATCAGAGCGAATGACGTCATCGCACCCGACGTGTTTCTTACTCCTCTACGTACGGAGCTTCGTCAGGGCAAATCAGTGGGACTAGCCAGCCTCGCAGCTAGATAAACGGATGTGTCTCGGTGGTTACCAGACTGCAACGTCTGGTTGACTCTTCCGGGGTTCCGCATGCAGGCAACTATTGTGGATACTTCCCTAATTCATCCAGGACAGCGACATTTTACCACCAGTCACTCGTGAAGTATTTCTCGCATAGATTCAAAGCGTGTATCGATAATACCGCGCATGGGAATTATCACCATTTAACTGACGGCTAGGTTAAAACATTTAAAACCATATAGCATGCGGTATCATCCCACGCTCAGTACCGGCAGGGAACAGTCACAGTTGGCACTGCTATCTTTATCATCTTTGAGCTGATGGTTGGTCGTTCAGATGACTTTCCTTAATCATTGCAACATAGTGCCGCCCGGCCAAACTTGATATATACCGCGACATATTGCAATGTGCCATATTATATTGCCGTTATAGTAATGAAACCATTGGAGGTGGTTGGGTAGCGCTCACAAGCCCATCTTTTGGTCAGTCAGTCACGATGTTTCCTTTTACCGCTTGTGACACCAGGATCCCTTGAAAGGTGTGCGAAGGTTAAACTTTCATTTAGGCCACTGGAATGTGTTGTCGCATGCTGGTATATCCTCTCTGATTGTTGACATCGGCGTTTCTTTTCACGATGGCCTCTGCGAACTGTATCCTTCATTGCAGTGCAGCATTGGTGGTTCAGTGGTAGAATTCGGGTTCGATTCCCGGCCAATGCATCCTTTTTCCTTTAATTGCCGTTCACGATGCCCGTGAATGCGTCCCTGTTGTCATGGTTGAAGGCCAATGCTCTGGATTGGGAAATATGTGTAGACAGAGATGAGAAATCAAATGACACACACAAATGGCTTACCTTTTGAAGCAAGCAAGGGTTTCGCCTCACTATGTTCTTGACATTCAAGGTAGGCCATATACCTTTGTGTGGACTGTAGTGTCCTGTACGCTAAATAATTCAATCTACATTATTCTGAGGCTATTGCTAGCTACACTCAGAATACAAAACAGGGTTGAGTTGGGTGGGTGGGTGGGGGGGGGGGTGGAAGGGAAGGATGAGAACCGCTCAACGCGTGTGCGTGCCTGCCTGCCGAGACATCAGAGCGAATGACGTCATCGCACCCGACGTGTTTCTTACTCCTCTACGTACGGAGCTTCGTCAGGGCAAATCAGTGGGACTAGCCAGCCTCGCAGCTAGATAAACGGATGTGTCTCGGTGGTTACCAGACTGCAACGTCTGGTTGACTCTTCCGGGGTTCCGCATGCAGGCAACTATTGTGGATACTTCCCTAATTCATCCAGGACAGCGACATTTTACCACCAGTCACTCGTGAAGTATTTCTCGCATAGATTCAAAGCGTGTATCGATAATACCGCGCATGGGAATTATCACCATTTAACTGACGGCTAGGTTAAAACATTTAAAACCATATAGCATGCGGTATCATCCCACGCTCAGTACCGGCAGGGAACAGTCACAGTTGGCACTGCTATCTTTATCATCTTTGAGCTGATGGTTGGTCGTTCAGATGACTTTCCTTAATCATTGCAACATAGTGCCGCCCGGCCAAACTTGATATATACCGCGACATATTGCAATGTGCCATATTATATTGCCGTTATAGTAATGAAACCATTGGAGGTGGTTGGGTAGCGCTCACAAGCCCATCTTTTGGTCAGTCAGTCACGATGTTTCCTTTTACCGCTTGTGACACCAGGATCCCTTGAAAGGTGTGCGAAGGTTAAACTTTCATTTAGGCCACTGGAATGTGTTGTCGCATGCTGGTATATCCTCTCTGATTGTTGACATCGGCGTTTCTTTTCACGATGGCCTCTGCGAACTGTATCCTTCATTGCAGTGCAGCATTGGTGGTTCAGTGGTAGAATTCGGGTTCGATTCCCGGCCAATGCATCCTTTTTCCTTTAATTGCCGTTCACGATGCCCGTGAATGCGTCCCTGTTGTCATGGTTGAAGGCCAATGCTCTGGATTGGGAAATATGTGTAGACAGAGATGAGAAATCAAATGACACACACAAATGGCTTACCTTTTGAAGCAAGCAAGGGTTTCGCCTCACTATGTTCTTGACATTCAAGGTAGGCCATATACCTTTGTGTGGACTGTAGTGTCCTGTACGCTAAATAATTCAATCTACATTATTCTGAGGCTATTGCTAGCTACACTCAGAATACAAAACAGGGTTGAGTTGGGTGGGTGGGTGGGGGGGGGGGTGGAAGGGAAGGATGAGAACCGCTCAACGCGTGTGCGTGCCTGCCTGCCGAGACATCAGAGCGAATGACGTCATCGCACCCGACGTGTTTCTTACTCCTCTACGTACGGAGCTTCGTCAGGGCAAATCAGTGGGACTAGCCAGCCTCGCAGCTAGATAAACGGATGTGTCTCGGTGGTTACCAGACTGCAACGTCTGGTTGACTCTTCCGGGGTTCCGCATGCAGGCAACTATTGTGGATACTTCCCTAATTCATCCAGGACAGCGACATTTTACCACCAGTCACTCGTGAAGTATTTCTCGCATAGATTCAAAGCGTGTATCGATAATACCGCGCATGGGAATTATCACCATTTAACTGACGGCTAGGTTAAAACATTTAAAACCATATAGCATGCGGTATCATCCCACGCTCAGTACCGGCAGGGAACAGTCACAGTTGGCACTGCTATCTTTATCATCTTTGAGCTGATGGTTGGTCGTTCAGATGACTTTCCTTAATCATTGCAACATAGTGCCGCCCGGCCAAACTTGATATATACCGCGACATATTGCAATGTGCCATATTATATTGCCGTTATAGTAATGAAACCATTGGAGGTGGTTGGGTAGCGCTCACAAGCCCATCTTTTGGTCAGTCAGTCACGATGTTTCCTTTTACCGCTTGTGACACCAGGATCCCTTGAAAGGTGTGCGAAGGTTAAACTTTCATTTAGGCCACTGGAATGTGTTGTCGCATGCTGGTATATCCTCTCTGATTGTTGACATCGGCGTTTCTTTTCACGATGGCCTCTGCGAACTGTATCCTTCATTGCAGTGCAGCATTGGTGGTTCAGTGGTAGAATTCGGGTTCGATTCCCGGCCAATGCATCCTTTTTCCTTTAATTGCCGTTCACGATGCCCGTGAATGCGTCCCTGTTGTCATGGTTGAAGGCCAATGCTCTGGATTGGGAAATATGTGTAGACAGAGATGAGAAATCAAATGACACACACAAATGGCTTACCTTTTGAAGCAAGCAAGGGTTTCGCCTCACTATGTTCTTGACATTCAAGGTAGGCCATATACCTTTGTGTGGACTGTAGTGTCCTGTACGCTAAATAATTCAATCTACATTATTCTGAGGCTATTGCTAGCTACACTCAGAATACAAAACAGGGTTGAGTTGGGTGGGTGGGGGGGGGGTGGGTGGAAGGGAAGGATGAGAACCGCTCAACGCGTGTGCGTGCCTGCCTGCCGAGACATCAGAGCGAATGACGTCATCGCACCCGACGTGTTTCTTACTCCTCTACGTACGGAGCTTCGTCAGGGCAAATCAGTGGGACTAGCCAGCCTCGCAGCTAGATAAACGGATGTGTCTCGGTGGTTACCAGACTGCAACGTCTGGTTGACTCTTCCGGGGTTCCGCATGCAGGCAACTATTGTGGATACTTCCCTAATTCATCCAGGACAGCGACATTTTACCACCAGTCACTCGTGAAGTATTTCTCGCATAGATTCAAAGCGTGTATCGATAATACCGCGCATGGGAATTATCACCATTTAACTGACGGCTAGGTTAAAACATTTAAAACCATATAGCATGCGGTATCATCCCACGCTCAGTACCGGCAGGGAACAGTCACAGTTGGCACTGCTATCTTTATCATCTTTGAGCTGATGGTTGGTCGTTCAGATGACTTTCCTTAATCATTGCAACATAGTGCCGCCCGGCCAAACTTGATATATACCGCGACATATTGCAATGTGCCATATTATATTGCCGTTATAGTAATGAAACCATTGGAGGTGGTTGGGTAGCGCTCACAAGCCCATCTTTTGGTCAGTCAGTCACGATGTTTCCTTTTACCGCTTGTGACACCAGGATCCCTTGAAAGGTGTGCGAAGGTTAAACTTTCATTTAGGCCACTGGAATGTGTTGTCGCATGCTGGTATATCCTCTCTGATTGTTGACATCGGCGTTTCTTTTCACGATGGCCTCTGCGAACTGTATCCTTCATTGCAGTGCAGCATTGGTGGTTCAGTGGTAGAATTCTCGCCTGCCACGCGGGAGGCCCGGGTTCGATTCCCGGCCAATGCATCCTTTTTCCTTTAATTGCCGTTCACGATGCCCGTGAATGCGTCCCTGTTGTCATGGTTGAAGGCCAATGCTCTGGATTGGGAAATATGTGTAGACAGAGATGAGAAATCAAATGACACACACAAATGGCTTACCTTTTGAAGCAAGCAAGGGTTTCGCCTCACTATGTTCTTGACATTCAAGGTAGGCCATATACCTTTGTGTGGACTGTAGTGTCCTGTACGCTAAATAATTCAATCTACATTATTCTGAGGCTATTGCTAGCTACACTCAGAATACAAAACAGGGTTGAGTTGGGTGGGTGGGGGGGGGGTGGGTGGAAGGGAAGGATGAGAACCGCTCAACGCGTGTGCGTGCCTGCCTGCCGAGACATCAGAGCGAATGACGTCATCGCACCCGACGTGTTTCTTACTCCTCTACGTACGGAGCTTCGTCAGGGCAAATCAGTGGGACTAGCCAGCCTCGCAGCTAGATAAACGGATGTGTCTCGGTGGTTACCAGACTGCAACGTCTGGTTGACTCTTCCGGGGTTCCGCATGCAGGCAACTATTGTGGATACTTCCCTAATTCATCCAGGACAGCGACATTTTACCACCAGTCACTCGTGAAGTATTTCTCGCATAGATTCAAAGCGTGTATCGATAATACCGCGCATGGGAATTATCACCATTTAACTGACGGCTAGGTTAAAACATTTAAAACCATATAGCATGCGGTATCATCCCACGCTCAGTACCGGCAGGGAACAGTCACAGTTGGCACTGCTATCTTTATCATCTTTGAGCTGATGGTTGGTCGTTCAGATGACTTTCCTTAATCATTGCAACATAGTGCCGCCCGGCCAAACTTGATATATACCGCGACATATTGCAATGTGCCATATTATATTGCCGTTATAGTAATGAAACCATTGGAGGTGGTTGGGTAGCGCTCACAAGCCCATCTTTTGGTCAGTCAGTCACGATGTTTCCTTTTACCGCTTGTGACACCAGGATCCCTTGAAAGGTGTGCGAAGGTTAAACTTTCATTTAGGCCACTGGAATGTGTTGTCGCATGCTGGTATATCCTCTCTGATTGTTGACATCGGCGTTTCTTTTCACGATGGCCTCTGCGAACTGTATCCTTCATTGCAGTGCAGCATTGGTGGTTCAGTGGTAGAATTCGGGTTCGATTCCCGGCCAATGCATCCTTTTTCCTTTAATTGCCGTTCACGATGCCCGTGAATGCGTCCCTGTTGTCATGGTTGAAGGCCAATGCTCTGGATTGGGAAATATGTGTAGACAGAGATGAGAAATCAAATGACACACACAAATGGCTTACCTTTTGAAGCAAGCAAGGGTTTCGCCTCACTATGTTCTTGACATTCAAGGTAGGCCATATACCTTTGTGTGGACTGTAGTGTCCTGTACGCTAAATAATTCAATCTACATTATTCTGAGGCTATTGCTAGCTACACTCAGAATACAAAACAGGGTTGAGTTGGGTGGGTGGGGGGGGGGTGGGTGGAAGGGAAGGATGAGAACCGCTCAACGCGTGTGCGTGCCTGCCTGCCGAGACATCAGAGCGAATGACGTCATC
Source organism: Ascaphus truei (assembly GCF_040206685.1). Taxonomy (NCBI): domain Eukaryota; kingdom Metazoa; phylum Chordata; class Amphibia; order Anura; family Ascaphidae; genus Ascaphus; species Ascaphus truei. Next base: position 251,158 of record NW_027456868.1, read on the forward strand.
GCACCCGACGTGTTTCTTACTCCTCTACGTACGGAGCTTCGTCAGGGCAAATCAGTGGGACTAGCCAGCCTCGCAGCTAGATAAACGGATGTGTCTCGGTGGTTACCAGACTGCAACGTCTGGTTGACTCTTCCGGGGTTCCGCATGCAGGCAACTATTGTGGATACTTCCCTAATTCATCCAGGACAGCGACATTTTACCACCAGTCACTCGTGAAGTATTTCTCGCATAGATTCAAAGCGTGTATCGATAATACCGCGCATGGGAATTATCACCATTTAACTGACGGCTAGGTTAAAACATTTAAAACCATATAGCATGCGGTATCATCCCACGCTCAGTACCGGCAGGGAACAGTCACAGTTGGCACTGCTATCTTTATCATCTTTGAGCTGATGGTTGGTCGTTCAGATGACTTTCCTTAATCATTGCAACATAGTGCCGCCCGGCCAAACTTGATATATACCGCGACATATTGCAATGTGCCATATTATATTGCCGTTATAGTAATGAAACCATTGGAGGTGGTTGGGTAGCGCTCACAAGCCCATCTTTTGGTCAGTCAGTCACGATGTTTCCTTTTACCGCTTGTGACACCAGGATCCCTTGAAAGGTGTGCGAAGGTTAAACTTTCATTTAGGCCACTGGAATGTGTTGTCGCATGCTGGTATATCCTCTCTGATTGTTGACATCGGCGTTTCTTTTCACGATGGCCTCTGCGAACTGTATCCTTCATTGCAGTGCAGCATTGGTGGTTCAGTGGTAGAATTCGGGTTCGATTCCCGGCCAATGCATCCTTTTTCCTTTAATTGCCGTTCACGATGCCCGTGAATGCGTCCCTGTTGTCATGGTTGAAGGCCAATGCTCTGGATTGGGAAATATGTGTAGACAGAGATGAGAAATCAAATGACACACACAAATGGCTTACCTTTTGAAGCAAGCAAGGGTTTCGCCTCACTATGTTCTTGACATTCAAGGTAGGCCATATACCTTTGTGTGGACTGTAGTGTCCTGTACGCTAAATAATTCAATCTACATTATTCTGAGGCTATTGCTAGCTACACTCAGAATACAAAACAGGGTTGAGTTGGGTGGGTGGGTGGGGGGGGGGGTGGAAGGGAAGGATGAGAACCGCTCAACGCGTGTGCGTGCCTGCCTGCCGAGACATCAGAGCGAATGACGTCATCGCACCCGACGTGTTTCTTACTCCTCTACGTACGGAGCTTCGTCAGGGCAAATCAGTGGGACTAGCCAGCCTCGCAGCTAGATAAACGGATGTGTCTCGGTGGTTACCAGACTGCAACGTCTGGTTGACTCTTCCGGGGTTCCGCATGCAGGCAACTATTGTGGATACTTCCCTAATTCATCCAGGACAGCGACATTTTACCACCAGTCACTCGTGAAGTATTTCTCGCATAGATTCAAAGCGTGTATCGATAATACCGCGCATGGGAATTATCACCATTTAACTGACGGCTAGGTTAAAACATTTAAAACCATATAGCATGCGGTATCATCCCACGCTCAGTACCGGCAGGGAACAGTCACAGTTGGCACTGCTATCTTTATCATCTTTGAGCTGATGGTTGGTCGTTCAGATGACTTTCCTTAATCATTGCAACATAGTGCCGCCCGGCCAAACTTGATATATACCGCGACATATTGCAATGTGCCATATTATATTGCCGTTATAGTAATGAAACCATTGGAGGTGGTTGGGTAGCGCTCACAAGCCCATCTTTTGGTCAGTCAGTCACGATGTTTCCTTTTACCGCTTGTGACACCAGGATCCCTTGAAAGGTGTGCGAAGGTTAAACTTTCATTTAGGCCACTGGAATGTGTTGTCGCATGCTGGTATATCCTCTCTGATTGTTGACATCGGCGTTTCTTTTCACGATGGCCTCTGCGAACTGTATCCTTCATTGCAGTGCAGCATTGGTGGTTCAGTGGTAGAATTCGGGTTCGATTCCCGGCCAATGCATCCTTTTTCCTTTAATTGCCGTTCACGATGCCCGTGAATGCGTCCCTGTTGTCATGGTTGAAGGCCAATGCTCTGGATTGGGAAATATGTGTAGACAGAGATGAGAAATCAAATGACACACACAAATGGCTTACCTTTTGAAGCAAGCAAGGGTTTCGCCTCACTATGTTCTTGACATTCAAGGTAGGCCATATACCTTTGTGTGGACTGTAGTGTCCTGTACGCTAAATAATTCAATCTACATTATTCTGAGGCTATTGCTAGCTACACTCAGAATACAAAACAGGGTTGAGTTGGGTGGGTGGGTGGGGGGGGGGGTGGAAGGGAAGGATGAGAACCGCTCAACGCGTGTGCGTGCCTGCCTGCCGAGACATCAGAGCGAATGACGTCATCGCACCCGACGTGTTTCTTACTCCTCTACGTACGGAGCTTCGTCAGGGCAAATCAGTGGGACTAGCCAGCCTCGCAGCTAGATAAACGGATGTGTCTCGGTGGTTACCAGACTGCAACGTCTGGTTGACTCTTCCGGGGTTCCGCATGCAGGCAACTATTGTGGATACTTCCCTAATTCATCCAGGACAGCGACATTTTACCACCAGTCACTCGTGAAGTATTTCTCGCATAGATTCAAAGCGTGTATCGATAATACCGCGCATGGGAATTATCACCATTTAACTGACGGCTAGGTTAAAACATTTAAAACCATATAGCATGCGGTATCATCCCACGCTCAGTACCGGCAGGGAACAGTCACAGTTGGCACTGCTATCTTTATCATCTTTGAGCTGATGGTTGGTCGTTCAGATGACTTTCCTTAATCATTGCAACATAGTGCCGCCCGGCCAAACTTGATATATACCGCGACATATTGCAATGTGCCATATTATATTGCCGTTATAGTAATGAAACCATTGGAGGTGGTTGGGTAGCGCTCACAAGCCCATCTTTTGGTCAGTCAGTCACGATGTTTCCTTTTACCGCTTGTGACACCAGGATCCCTTGAAAGGTGTGCGAAGGTTAAACTTTCATTTAGGCCACTGGAATGTGTTGTCGCATGCTGGTATATCCTCTCTGATTGTTGACATCGGCGTTTCTTTTCACGATGGCCTCTGCGAACTGTATCCTTCATTGCAGTGCAGCATTGGTGGTTCAGTGGTAGAATTCGGGTTCGATTCCCGGCCAATGCATCCTTTTTCCTTTAATTGCCGTTCACGATGCCCGTGAATGCGTCCCTGTTGTCATGGTTGAAGGCCAATGCTCTGGATTGGGAAATATGTGTAGACAGAGATGAGAAATCAAATGACACACACAAATGGCTTACCTTTTGAAGCAAGCAAGGGTTTCGCCTCACTATGTTCTTGACATTCAAGGTAGGCCATATACCTTTGTGTGGACTGTAGTGTCCTGTACGCTAAATAATTCAATCTACATTATTCTGAGGCTATTGCTAGCTACACTCAGAATACAAAACAGGGTTGAGTTGGGTGGGTGGGTGGGTGGGTGGGTGGGTGGGTGGGTGGGGGGGGGGGTGGAAGGGAAGGATGAGAACCGCTCAACGCGTGTGCGTGCCTGCCTGCCGAGACATCAGAGCGAATGACGTCATCGCACCCGACGTGTTTCTTACTCCTCTACGTACACTGGCGACACACTTTATTCGAGCTGGGCTAGTCCCACGAATTCGGGTATACCCGGGTGTATTGAGGTTTGTGACTGTTTTCTGCCCGAGTGCATTGAGTTATTTTCCAGCAGGGATTGAAGCATTTTATTCCCGCTGGCTGCAATACTGCACAGTACATATATATATACTGCATTACAATTCATGAATTTATGCCATCTGGTAGACACGCGAAGCATTGCAGCCTATTAAATCCTAATCATTATCATTTAACAGATCAGCCGCCCATCAGCCAGGCATGAACCCAGGCTGGGAAGGCAAATGCAACGGGGCTTGTCAGAGGTGAGGAGCGGCGCATTCCAGGTATCTGCCAGGTACATACCGGGTATTTGCTCGAATAAAGTGTGTCGGTGCAGTACGGAGCTTCGTCAGGGCAAATCAGTGGGACTAGCCAGCCTCGCAGCTAGATAAACGGATGTGTCTCGGTGGTTACCAGACTGCAACGTCTGGTTGACTCTTCCGGGGTTCCGCATGCAGGCAACTATTGTGGATACTTCCCTAATTCATCCAGGACAGCGACATTTTACCACCAGTCACTCGTGAAGTATTTCTCGCATAGATTCAAAGCGTGTATCGATAATACCGCGCATGGGAATTATCACCATTTAACTGACGGCTAGGTTAAAACATTTAAAACCATATAGCATGCGGTATCATCCCACGCTCAGTACCGGCAGGGAACAGTCACAGTTGGCACTGCTATCTTTATCATCTTTGAGCTGATGGTTGGTCGTTCAGATGACTTTCCTTAATCATTGCAACATAGTGCCGCCCGGCCAAACTTGATATATACCGCGACATATTGCAATGTGCCATATTATATTGCCGTTATAGTAATGAAACCATTGGAGGTGGTTGGGTAGCGCTCACAAGCCCATCTTTTGGTCAGTCAGTCACGATGTTTCCTTTTACCGCTTGTGACACCAGGATCCCTTGAAAGGTGTGCGAAGGTTAAACTTTCATTTAGGCCACTGGAATGTGTTGTCGCATGCTGGTATATCCTCTCTGATTGTTGACATCGGCGTTTCTTTTCACGATGGCCTCTGCGAACTGTATCCTTCATTGCAGTGCAGCATTGGTGGTTCAGTGGTAGAATTCTCGCCTGCCACGCGGGAGGCCCGGGTTCGATTCCCGGCCAATGCATCCTTTTTCCTTTAATTGCCGTTCACGATGCCCGTGAATGCGTCCCTGTTGTCATGGTTGAAGGCCAATGCTCTGGATTGGGAAATATGTGTAGACAGAGATGAGAAATCAAATGACACACACAAATGGCTTACCTTTTGAAGCAAGCAAGGGTTTCGCCTCACTATGTTCTTGACATTCAAGGTAGGCCATATACCTTTGTGTGGACTGTATTATATTGCCGTTATAGTAATGAAACCATTGGAGGTGGTTGGGTAGCGCTCACAAGCCCATCTTTTGGTCAGTCAGTCACGATGTTTCCTTTTACCGCTTGTGACACCAGGATCCCTTGAAAGGTGTGCGAAGGTTAAACTTTCATTTAGGCCACTGGAATGTGTTGTCGCATGCTGGTATATCCTCTCTGATTGTTGACATCGGCGTTTCTTTTCACGATGGCCTCTGCGAACTGTATCCTTCATTGCAGTGCAGCATTGGTGGTTCAGTGGTAGAATTCTCGCCTGCCACGCGGGAGGCCCGGGTTCGATTCCCGGCCAATGCATCCTTTTTCCTTTAATTGCCGTTCACGATGCCCGTGAATGCGTCCCTGTTGTCATGGTTGAAGGCCAATGCTCTGGATTGGGAAATATGTGTAGACAGAGATGAGAAATCAAATGACACACACAAATGGCTTACCTTTTGAAGCAAGCAAGGGTTTCGCCTCACTATGTTCTTGACATTCAAGGTAGGCCATATACCTTTGTGTGGACTGTAGTGTCCTGTACGCTAAATAATTCAATCTACATTATTCTGAGGCTATTGCTAGCTACACTCAGAATACAAAACAGGGTTGAGTTGGGTGGGTGGGGGGGGGGTGGGTGGAAGGGAAGGATGAGAACCGCTCAACGCGTGTGCGTGCCTGCCTGCCGAGACATCAGAGCGAATGACGTCATCGCACCCGACGTGTTTCTTACTCCTCTACGTACGGAGCTTCGTCAGGGCAAATCAGTGGGACTAGCCAGCCTCGCAGCTAGATAAACGGATGTGTCTCGGTGGTTACCAGACTGCAACGTCTGGTTGACTCTTCCGGGGTTCCGCATGCAGGCAACTATTGTGGATACTTCCCTAATTCATCCAGGACAGCGACATTTTACCACCAGTCACTCGTGAAGTATTTCTCGCATAGATTCAAAGCGTGTATCGATAATACCGCGCATGGGAATTATCACCATTTAACTGACGGCTAGGTTAAAACATTTAAAACCATATAGCATGCGGTATCATCCCACGCTCAGTACCGGCAGGGAACAGTCACAGTTGGCACTGCTATCTTTATCATCTTTGAGCTGATGGTTGGTCGTTCAGATGACTTTCCTTAATCATTGCAACATAGTGCCGCCCGGCCAAACTTGATATATACCGCGACATATTGCAATGTGCCATATTATATTGCCGTTATAGTAATGAAACCATTGGAGGTGGTTGGGTAGCGCTCACAAGCCCATCTTTTGGTCAGTCAGTCACGATGTTTCCTTTTACCGCTTGTGACACCAGGATCCCTTGAAAGGTGTGCGAAGGTTAAACTTTCATTTAGGCCACTGGAATGTGTTGTCGCATGCTGGTATATCCTCTCTGATTGTTGACATCGGCGTTTCTTTTCACGATGGCCTCTGCGAACTGTATCCTTCATTGCAGTGCAGCATTGGTGGTTCAGTGGTAGAATTCTCGCCTGCCACGCGGGAGGCCCGGGTTCGATTCCCGGCCAATGCATCCTTTTTCCTTTAATTGCCGTTCACGATGCCCGTGAATGCGTCCCTGTTGTCATGGTTGAAGGCCAATGCTCTGGATTGGGAAATATGTGTAGACAGAGATGAGAAATCAAATGACACACACAAATGGCTTACCTTTTGAAGCAAGCAAGGGTTTCGCCTCACTATGTTCTTGACATTCAAGGTAGGCCATATACCTTTGTGTGGACTGTAGTGTCCTGTACGCTAAATAATTCAATCTACATTATTCTGAGGCTATTGCTAGCTACACTCAGAATACAAAACAGGGTTGAGTTGGGTGGGTGGGGGGGGGGTGGGTGGAAGGGAAGGATGAGAACCGCTCAACGCGTGTGCGTGCCTGCCTGCCGAGACATCAGAGCGAATGACGTCATCGCACCCGACGTGTTTCTTACTCCTCTACGTACGGAGCTTCGTCAGGGCAAATCAGTGGGACTAGCCAGCCTCGCAGCTAGATAAACGGATGTGTCTCGGTGGTTACCAGACTGCAACGTCTGGTTGACTCTTCCGGGGTTCCGCATGCAGGCAACTATTGTGGATACTTCCCTAATTCATCCAGGACAGCGACATTTTACCACCAGTCACTCGTGAAGTATTTCTCGCATAGATTCAAAGCGTGTATCGATAATACCGCGCATGGGAATTATCACCATTTAACTGACGGCTAGGTTAAAACATTTAAAACCATATAGCATGCGGTATCATCCCACGCTCAGTACCGGCAGGGAACAGTCACAGTTGGCACTGCTATCTTTATCATCTTTGAGCTGATGGTTGGTCGTTCAGATGACTTTCCTTAATCATTGCAACATAGTGCCGCCCGGCCAAACTTGATATATACCGCGACATATTGCAATGTGCCATATTATATTGCCGTTATAGTAATGAAACCATTGGAGGTGGTTGGGTAGCGCTCACAAGCCCATCTTTTGGTCAGTCAGTCACGATGTTTCCTTTTACCGCTTGTGACACCAGGATCCCTTGAAAGGTGTGCGAAGGTTAAACTTTCATTTAGGCCACTGGAATGTGTTGTCGCATGCTGGTATATCCTCTCTGATTGTTGACATCGGCGTTTCTTTTCACGATGGCCTCTGCGAACTGTATCCTTCATTGCAGTGCAGCATTGGTGGTTCAGTGGTAGAATTCGGGTTCGATTCCCGGCCAATGCATCCTTTTTCCTTTAATTGCCGTTCACGATGCCCGTGAATGCGTCCCTGTTGTCATGGTTGAAGGCCAATGCTCTGGATTGGGAAATATGTGTAGACAGAGATGAGAAATCAAATGACACACACAAATGGCTTACCTTTTGAAGCAAGCAAGGGTTTCGCCTCACTATGTTCTTGACATTCAAGGTAGGCCATATACCTTTGTGTGGACTGTAGTGTCCTGTACGCTAAATAATTCAATCTACATTATTCTGAGGCTATTGCTAGCTACACTCAGAATACAAAACAGGGTTGAGTTGGGTGGGTGGGGGGGGGGTGGGTGGAAGGGAAGGATGAGAACCGCTCAACGCGTGTGCGTGCCTGCCTGCCGAGACATCAGAGCGAATGACGTCATCGCACCCGACGTGTTTCTTACTCCTCTACGTACGGAGCTTCGTCAGGGCAAATCAGTGGGACTAGCCAGCCTCGCAGCTAGATAAACGGATGTGTCTCGGTGGTTACCAGACTGCAACGTCTGGTTGACTCTTCCGGGGTTCCGCATGCAGGCAACTATTGTGGATACTTCCCTAATTCATCCAGGACAGCGACATTTTACCACCAGTCACTCGTGAAGTATTTCTCGCATAGATTCAAAGCGTGTATCGATAATACCGCGCATGGGAATTATCACCATTTAACTGACGGCTAGGTTAAAACATTTAAAACCATATAGCATGCGGTATCATCCCACGCTCAGTACCGGCAGGGAACAGTCACAGTTGGCACTGCTATCTTTATCATCTTTGAGCTGATGGTTGGTCGTTCAGATGACTTTCCTTAATCATTGCAACATAGTGCCGCCCGGCCAAACTTGATATATACCGCGACATATTGCAATGTGCCATATTATATTGCCGTTATAGTAATGAAACCATTGGAGGTGGTTGGGTAGCGCTCACAAGCCCATCTTTTGGTCAGTCAGTCACGATGTTTCCTTTTACCGCTTGTGACACCAGGATCCCTTGAAAGGTGTGCGAAGGTTAAACTTTCATTTAGGCCACTGGAATGTGTTGTCGCATGCTGGTATATCCTCTCTGATTGTTGACATCGGCGTTTCTTTTCACGATGGCCTCTGCGAACTGTATCCTTCATTGCAGTGCAGCATTGGTGGTTCAGTGGTAGAATTCGGGTTCGATTCCCGGCCAATGCATCCTTTTTCCTTTAATTGCCGTTCACGATGCCCGTGAATGCGTCCCTGTTGTCATGGTTGAAGGCCAATGCTCTGGATTGGGAAATATGTGTAGACAGAGATGAGAAATCAAATGACACACACAAATGGCTTACCTTTTGAAGCAAGCAAGGGTTTCGCCTCACTATGTTCTTGACATTCAAGGTAGGCCATATACCTTTGTGTGGACTGTAGTGTCCTGTACGCTAAATAATTCAATCTACATTATTCTGAGGCTATTGCTAGCTACACTCAGAATACAAAACAGGGTTGAGTTGGGTGGGTGGGTGGGGGGGGGGGTGGAAGGGAAGGATGAGAACCGCTCAACGCGTGTGCGTGCCTGCCTGCCGAGACATCAGAGCGAATGACGTCATCGCACCCGACGTGTTTCTTACTCCTCTACGTACGGAGCTTCGTCAGGGCAAATCAGTGGGACTAGCCAGCCTCGCAGCTAGATAAACGGATGTGTCTCGGTGGTTACCAGACTGCAACGTCTGGTTGACTCTTCCGGGGTTCCGCATGCAGGCAACTATTGTGGATACTTCCCTAATTCATCCAGGACAGCGACATTTTACCACCAGTCACTCGTGAAGTATTTCTCGCATAGATTCAAAGCGTGTATCGATAATACCGCGCATGGGAATTATCACCATTTAACTGACGGCTAGGTTAAAACATTTAAAACCATATAGCATGCGGTATCATCCCACGCTCAGTACCGGCAGGGAACAGTCACAGTTGGCACTGCTATCTTTATCATCTTTGAGCTGATGGTTGGTCGTTCAGATGACTTTCCTTAATCATTGCAACATAGTGCCGCCCGGCCAAACTTGATATATACCGCGACATATTGCAATGTGCCATATTATATTGCCGTTATAGTAATGAAACCATTGGAGGTGGTTGGGTAGCGCTCACAAGCCCATCTTTTGGTCAGTCAGTCACGATGTTTCCTTTTACCGCTTGTGACACCAGGATCCCTTGAAAGGTGTGCGAAGGTTAAACTTTCATTTAGGCCACTGGAATGTGTTGTCGCATGCTGGTATATCCTCTCTGATTGTTGACATCGGCGTTTCTTTTCACGATGGCCTCTGCGAACTGTATCCTTCATTGCAGTGCAGCATTGGTGGTTCAGTGGTAGAATTCGGGTTCGATTCCCGGCCAATGCATCCTTTTTCCTTTAATTGCCGTTCACGATGCCCGTGAATGCGTCCCTGTTGTCATGGTTGAAGGCCAATGCTCTGGATTGGGAAATATGTGTAGACAGAGATGAGAAATCAAATGACACACACAAATGGCTTACCTTTTGAAGCAAGCAAGGGTTTCGCCTCACTATGTTCTTGACATTCAAGGTAGGCCATATACCTTTGTGTGGACTGTAGTGTCCTGTACGCTAAATAATTCAATCTACATTATTCTGAGGCTATTGCTAGCTACACTCAGAATACAAAACAGGGTTGAGTTGGGTGGGTGGGTGGGGGGGGGGGTGGAAGGGAAGGATGAGAACCGCTCAACGCGTGTGCGTGCCTGCCTGCCGAGACATCAGAGCGAATGACGTCATCGCACCCGACGTGTTTCTTACTCCTCTACGTACGGAGCTTCGTCAGGGCAAATCAGTGGGACTAGCCAGCCTCGCAGCTAGATAAACGGATGTGTCTCGGTGGTTACCAGACTGCAACGTCTGGTTGACTCTTCCGGGGTTCCGCATGCAGGCAACTATTGTGGATACTTCCCTAATTCATCCAGGACAGCGACATTTTACCACCAGTCACTCGTGAAGTATTTCTCGCATAGATTCAAAGCGTGTATCGATAATACCGCGCATGGGAATTATCACCATTTAACTGACGGCTAGGTTAAAACATTTAAAACCATATAGCATGCGGTATCATCCCACGCTCAGTACCGGCAGGGAACAGTCACAGTTGGCACTGCTATCTTTATCATCTTTGAGCTGATGGTTGGTCGTTCAGATGACTTTCCTTAATCATTGCAACATAGTGCCGCCCGGCCAAACTTGATATATACCGCGACATATTGCAATGTGCCATATTATATTGCCGTTATAGTAATGAAACCATTGGAGGTGGTTGGGTAGCGCTCACAAGCCCATCTTTTGGTCAGTCAGTCACGATGTTTCCTTTTACCGCTTGTGACACCAGGATCCCTTGAAAGGTGTGCGAAGGTTAAACTTTCATTTAGGCCACTGGAATGTGTTGTCGCATGCTGGTATATCCTCTCTGATTGTTGACATCGGCGTTTCTTTTCACGATGGCCTCTGCGAACTGTATCCTTCATTGCAGTGCAGCATTGGTGGTTCAGTGGTAGAATTCTCGCCTGCCACGCGGGAGGCCCGGGTTCGATTCCCGGCCAATGCATCCTTTTTCCTTTAATTGCCGTTCACGATGCCCGTGAATGCGTCCCTGTTGTCATGGTTGAAGGCCAATGCTCTGGATTGGGAAATATGTGTAGACAGAGATGAGAAATCAAATGACACACACAAATGGCTTACCTTTTGAAGCAAGCAAGGGTTTCGCCTCACTATGTTCTTGACATTCAAGGTAGGCCATATACCTTTGTGTGGACTGTAGTGTCCTGTACGCTAAATAATTCAATCTACATTATTCTGAGGCTATTGCTAGCTACACTCAGAATACAAAACAGGGTTGAGTTGGGTGGGTGGGGGGGGGGTGGGTGGAAGGGAAGGATGAGAACCGCTCAACGCGTGTGCGTGCCTGCCTGCCGAGACATCAGAGCGAATGACGTCATCGCACCCGACGTGTTTCTTACTCCTCTACGTACGGAGCTTCGTCAGGGCAAATCAGTGGGACTAGCCAGCCTCGCAGCTAGATAAACGGATGTGTCTCGGTGGTTACCAGACTGCAACGTCTGGTTGACTCTTCCGGGGTTCCGCATGCAGGCAACTATTGTGGATACTTCCCTAATTCATCCAGGACAGCGACATTTTACCACCAGTCACTCGTGAAGTATTTCTCGCATAGATTCAAAGCGTGTATCGATAATACCGCGCATGGGAATTATCACCATTTAACTGACGGCTAGGTTAAAACATTTAAAACCATATAGCATGCGGTATCATCCCACGCTCAGTACCGGCAGGGAACAGTCACAGTTGGCACTGCTATCTTTATCATCTTTGAGCTGATGGTTGGTCGTTCAGATGACTTTCCTTAATCATTGCAACATAGTGCCGCCCGGCCAAACTTGATATATACCGCGACATATTGCAATGTGCCATATTATATTGCCGTTATAGTAATGAAACCATTGGAGGTGGTTGGGTAGCGCTCACAAGCCCATCTTTTGGTCAGTCAGTCACGATGTTTCCTTTTACCGCTTGTGACACCAGGATCCCTTGAAAGGTGTGCGAAGGTTAAACTTTCATTTAGGCCACTGGAATGTGTTGTCGCATGCTGGTATATCCTCTCTGATTGTTGACATCGGCGTTTCTTTTCACGATGGCCTCTGCGAACTGTATCCTTCATTGCAGTGCAGCATTGGTGGTTCAGTGGTAGAATTCGGGTTCGATTCCCGGCCAATGCATCCTTTTTCCTTTAATTGCCGTTCACGATGCCCGTGAATGCGTCCCTGTTGTCATGGTTGAAGGCCAATGCTCTGGATTGGGAAATATGTGTAGACAGAGATGAGAAATCAAATGACACACACAAATGGCTTACCTTTTGAAGCAAGCAAGGGTTTCGCCTCACTATGTTCTTGACATTCAAGGTAGGCCATATACCTTTGTGTGGACTGTAGTGTCCTGTACGCTAAATAATTCAATCTACATTATTCTGAGGCTATTGCTAGCTACACTCAGAATACAAAACAGGGTTGAGTTGGGTGGGTGGGTGGGGGGGGGGGTGGAAGGGAAGGATGAGAACCGCTCAACGCGTGTGCGTGCCTGCCTGCCGAGACATCAGAGCGAATGACGTCATCGCACCCGACGTGTTTCTTACTCCTCTACGTACGGAGCTTCGTCAGGGCAAATCAGTGGGACTAGCCAGCCTCGCAGCTAGATAAACGGATGTGTCTCGGTGGTTACCAGACTGCAACGTCTGGTTGACTCTTCCGGGGTTCCGCATGCAGGCAACTATTGTGGATACTTCCCTAATTCATCCAGGACAGCGACATTTTACCACCAGTCACTCGTGAAGTATTTCTCGCATAGATTCAAAGCGTGTATCGATAATACCGCGCATGGGAATTATCACCATTTAACTGACGGCTAGGTTAAAACATTTAAAACCATATAGCATGCGGTATCATCCCACGCTCAGTACCGGCAGGGAACAGTCACAGTTGGCACTGCTATCTTTATCATCTTTGAGCTGATGGTTGGTCGTTCAGATGACTTTCCTTAATCATTGCAACATAGTGCCGCCCGGCCAAACTTGATATATACCGCGACATATTGCAATGTGCCATATTATATTGCCGTTATAGTAATGAAACCATTGGAGGTGGTTGGGTAGCGCTCACAAGCCCATCTTTTGGTCAGTCAGTCACGATGTTTCCTTTTACCGCTTGTGACACCAGGATCCCTTGAAAGGTGTGCGAAGGTTAAACTTTCATTTAGGCCACTGGAATGTGTTGTCGCATGCTGGTATATCCTCTCTGATTGTTGACATCGGCGTTTCTTTTCACGATGGCCTCTGCGAACTGTATCCTTCATTGCAGTGCAGCATTGGTGGTTCAGTGGTAGAATTCGGGTTCGATTCCCGGCCAATGCATCCTTTTTCCTTTAATTGCCGTTCACGATGCCCGTGAATGCGTCCCTGTTGTCATGGTTGAAGGCCAATGCTCTGGATTGGGAAATATGTGTAGACAGAGATGAGAAATCAAATGACACACACAAATGGCTTACCTTTTGAAGCAAGCAAGGGTTTCGCCTCACTATGTTCTTGACATTCAAGGTAGGCCATATACCTTTGTGTGGACTGTAGTGTCCTGTACGCTAAATAATTCAATCTACATTATTCTGAGGCTATTGCTAGCTACACTCAGAATACAAAACAGGGTTGAGTTGGGTGGGTGGGGGGGGGGTGGGTGGAAGGGAAGGATGAGAACCGCTCAACGCGTGTGCGTGCCTGCCTGCCGAGACATCAGAGCGAATGACGTCATCGCACCCGACGTGTTTCTTACTCCTCTACGTACGGAGCTTCGTCAGGGCAAATCAGTGGGACTAGCCAGCCTCGCAGCTAGATAAACGGATGTGTCTCGGTGGTTACCAGACTGCAACGTCTGGTTGACTCTTCCGGGGTTCCGCATGCAGGCAACTATTGTGGATACTTCCCTAATTCATCCAGGACAGCGACATTTTACCACCAGTCACTCGTGAAGTATTTCTCGCATAGATTCAAAGCGTGTATCGATAATACCGCGCATGGGAATTATCACCATTTAACTGACGGCTAGGTTAAAACATTTAAAACCATATAGCATGCGGTATCATCCCACGCTCAGTACCGGCAGGGAACAGTCACAGTTGGCACTGCTATCTTTATCATCTTTGAGCTGATGGTTGGTCGTTCAGATGACTTTCCTTAATCATTGCAACATAGTGCCGCCCGGCCAAACTTGATATATACCGCGACATATTGCAATGTGCCATATTATATTGCCGTTATAGTAATGAAACCATTGGAGGTGGTTGGGTAGCGCTCACAAGCCCATCTTTTGGTCAGTCAGTCACGATGTTTCCTTTTACCGCTTGTGACACCAGGATCCCTTGAAAGGTGTGCGAAGGTTAAACTTTCATTTAGGCCACTGGAATGTGTTGTCGCATGCTGGTATATCCTCTCTGATTGTTGACATCGGCGTTTCTTTTCACGATGGCCTCTGCGAACTGTATCCTTCATTGCAGTGCAGCATTGGTGGTTCAGTGGTAGAATTCGGGTTCGATTCCCGGCCAATGCATCCTTTTTCCTTTAATTGCCGTTCACGATGCCCGTGAATGCGTCCCTGTTGTCATGGTTGAAGGCCAATGCTCTGGATTGGGAAATATGTGTAGACAGAGATGAGAAATCAAATGACACACACAAATGGCTTACCTTTTGAAGCAAGCAAGGGTTTCGCCTCACTATGTTCTTGACATTCAAGGTAGGCCATATACCTTTGTGTGGACTGTAGTGTCCTGTACGCTAAATAATTCAATCTACATTATTCTGAGGCTATTGCTAGCTACACTCAGAATACAAAACAGGGTTGAGTTGGGTGGGTGGGTGGGGGGGGGGGTGGAAGGGAAGGATGAGAACCGCTCAACGCGTGTGCGTGCCTGCCTGCCGAGACATCAGAGCGAATGACGTCATCGCACCCGACGTGTTTCTTACTCCTCTACGTACGGAGCTTCGTCAGGGCAAATCAGTGGGACTAGCCAGCCTCGCAGCTAGATAAACGGATGTGTCTCGGTGGTTACCAGACTGCAACGTCTGGTTGACTCTTCCGGGGTTCCGCATGCAGGCAACTATTGTGGATACTTCCCTAATTCATCCAGGACAGCGACATTTTACCACCAGTCACTCGTGAAGTATTTCTCGCATAGATTCAAAGCGTGTATCGATAATACCGCGCATGGGAATTATCACCATTTAACTGACGGCTAGGTTAAAACATTTAAAACCATATAGCATGCGGTATCATCCCACGCTCAGTACCGGCAGGGAACAGTCACAGTTGGCACTGCTATCTTTATCATCTTTGAGCTGATGGTTGGTCGTTCAGATGACTTTCCTTAATCATTGCAACATAGTGCCGCCCGGCCAAACTTGATATATACCGCGACATATTGCAATGTGCCATATTATATTGCCGTTATAGTAATGAAACCATTGGAGGTGGTTGGGTAGCGCTCACAAGCCCATCTTTTGGTCAGTCAGTCACGATGTTTCCTTTTACCGCTTGTGACACCAGGATCCCTTGAAAGGTGTGCGAAGGTTAAACTTTCATTTAGGCCACTGGAATGTGTTGTCGCATGCTGGTATATCCTCTCTGATTGTTGACATCGGCGTTTCTTTTCACGATGGCCTCTGCGAACTGTATCCTTCATTGCAGTGCAGCATTGGTGGTTCAGTGGTAGAATTCGGGTTCGATTCCCGGCCAATGCATCCTTTTTCCTTTAATTGCCGTTCACGATGCCCGTGAATGCGTCCCTGTTGTCATGGTTGAAGGCCAATGCTCTGGATTGGGAAATATGTGTAGACAGAGATGAGAAATCAAATGACACACACAAATGGCTTACCTTTTGAAGCAAGCAAGGGTTTCGCCTCACTATGTTCTTGACATTCAAGGTAGGCCATATACCTTTGTGTGGACTGTAGTGTCCTGTACGCTAAATAATTCAATCTACATTATTCTGAGGCTATTGCTAGCTACACTCAGAATACAAAACAGGGTTGAGTTGGGTGGGTGGGTGGGGGGGGGGGTGGAAGGGAAGGATGAGAACCGCTCAACGCGTGTGCGTGCCTGCCTGCCGAGACATCAGAGCGAATGACGTCATCGCACCCGACGTGTTTCTTACTCCTCTACGTACGGAGCTTCGTCAGGGCAAATCAGTGGGACTAGCCAGCCTCGCAGCTAGATAAACGGATGTGTCTCGGTGGTTACCAGACTGCAACGTCTGGTTGACTCTTCCGGGGTTCCGCATGCAGGCAACTATTGTGGATACTTCCCTAATTCATCCAGGACAGCGACATTTTACCACCAGTCACTCGTGAAGTATTTCTCGCATAGATTCA